>NC_069505.1:272876124-273143624 GCF_027579735.1 Bombina bombina
GTGTATCATTCTAATTGCTTAGTGACTGGCACTTTCATTATTATGGTTTTCATTTTAGCTGAATCAGTGCACAGGTGAAGTAATCAGCTGATCAGTAACTCAGTGGTTACTAACTTGCTCTCACCCATCACCTGATTATGTCACCTGTGCACTGGTTCAGCTATTGTTTAAACCTGCCCTGGGGGTACTTGCGGCCCTCTGTACATGTGTTACTCCGGCATATCATATCTAGTGCCTCACCAGCCTCTGACCTCACTGCACGTCACTGATACATAATAGAAATTGTATGGCCATTTGAGTCAAGTGAATATTGATTTTTGGTGTAGCTTCCATTACAACAAATATTGCAATTGGTGTATGTATTTGTGTATCTCCATAAAAGGGAAAATGTAATTTTACATCTAATATTTATTTTTAGTTGTCCTAAATAATTAAAAAAAAACAGTCCTCATTTTTTTCCACTTTTTTTTTTTGGGGGGGGGGTTAGGGGGGCGCTTCAGGTTTTTGTGCCTACAGGCACCTGAGATGTAAATCCGGCTATGTATATATACAATTTATTTCTGCCAATCTGAGTTTGTCTCCTATAAATTAACCATTTGGCTGCCAAACAGGACTTCAATGCATTGTTGTAGCTAAGGATAACTATTAGACATGTCATGGCCTCCCCAGTTTCACAGAAAATTGTCAAAATGCAATATGTTCTCCGCATTGCAAATTATTTAAAATCAGGCAAGCTCAGATAATGGTAAAAAAACAACAAAAATATTTACATAAGATGCTAGTTTCTTCTTAATTAGAAATGACATCCATGCTTCAGGGCTTTATTTTGTAAGATGTAATGTGTTCCTTTTCTTTCACTGAGTCTTTTATTGTTTTACAACCAAAGCTTATTTGTCCCATTAGGCACATGAAAGAGATCACAGAACTGCAAGTTCAGCAGAGAAGGGAGATAGAAGCTCTTTACATAAGGCTGGGAAAACCTCTCCCTCCGAACGTGGGATTCCTCCACGCAGCTCCACCAAGTGGTCGCAGAAGGAGAATCAGCAAAAATAAACTAAAAACTGGAAAACTGATCAACCCACTAGTGCAGCAATTAAAAAGTGAGACCATTACAAGTAAGCATATTTTTTATAGATATTGAAATGTTTGAATTTCATTTTGTTCATATTTTATGCTTGAGTTTCTTTCCTTCCTAAGATATGGAGAGTCCACAACGTCATTCAGTATAAGTGGGAATATCTTTCCTGGCCAGCAGGAGGAGGCAAAGAGCACCACAACAAAGCTGTTAAGTGTCACTCTCCTACCCATAACCCCCAGTCATTCTCTTTGCCTCTGTCAATGGAGGAGGTGAAGTTTGGTGTCTGAAGGAATTAATTCCTTTTTTGCATACTTTTCCCTGCAAGCAAGGATCTGGGTTTAGCTGAGTCCACGTTAATCTTTTCAGATGGTGGTGGCTTTTAAGCAGTTAGGAAGTTGTGAGGTGGTGCTTACTTTGTTTCTTAACACATTGCTGCCCTAGTTATAGAAAGCCTGAGTTTTGTTACTCTGTTCTTTCACACCTGGTAAGCTGTCATCCTGCCTGACAGCTAGATTGCAGGTAAGTGCCTTTTTTGTCTTCTAGGTATGGAGATATGCACTTAAGGAGATTGAGCTACAATTTTATGTGGGACATGAAAATATCCTTTATATAGGATACTTTTAGGCAGGTTGCAGGACACTGTATTTGTGACTATAAAAGGGAGACTAAGGGGTTAATGCATTTTGGAAACTTGCATGTCTTTTATTATTGGGGATAATGTACACTTTATTCTTCTGGGTTATGTGTCTCAGGAGGAATGGGAGAGACGGCTGCCCTTTTTTAAAAGTTTTGGTTATTGTGTGAGCTACTTAGTTTGAGAAACGCAGTGAGGCACAGTTTAATTGGCTCTGGCAGTTTCCTAGGAGACGCAAGAGGAAGTCACTGCTAGAGAATAACTGTCAGTCTCTCTGTAACGCACGCTTTTAATTCAGCTGCGCAGTTTCTTGTTGGTTAAAGTCATGTGACTTCTGCTCTTCCGCATTCTGTAAGCGGAGCGGCGTTGTCACTATCCGACATCTCCACTGCTCATTTCTTTCTGGAGAGTGCTAGGAACGTCTGGAGAGTTTCTGCCTGTTTGTTTTCTTATTATCCTTTATGTAAAGTGTATTGTGGTTGTCAGGTAAGACACCTCAGTTAGGCTGAGGTGCAGAGGTCCTGACTTAATTTTTGTTCAGCTAGGAAAGTATTCTAAGATTCTTAAAGTGACAGTAACAAGTTTAAATAATTATACATTTTCCTAAATGTATTTTGTTATTATGGATATGGATCAAGACTTTGTTTCTTTAGATAAATGTTTGTTACGCCTTAAGGAACAAATTGTTTTGCCTATGCAATTTTGTGCTGCATGCTTAGCTAGAACTCTTGAATGTAAAGACAGATTGTTGTCCTCTGAGCCCAATGTCTCTCAGGATGATGCTCAGGCAATGCCACAGCCTTCTCCTCAAGCGTCCAAAACCTCAATGGCGTCAAATGCAGTGGCCTGCGGTTCCTCTCAGCCTCCTGAAGGCATTTATTTGCCTGTAGATTTTGCTGCACAGGTATCTTCTCCGGTATCTGCGGCATTTCCTATACTGGGAAAACGCAAGAGGAAAATTAAACATTCAGATAGTAAGGTTTCTGTTCCACCTACTGCTACGCAGGTTGCGCTCCCTCATAAGTCTAATGAGGAGGATACGTCGGTAGCTTCTGAGGGTAAAATCTCAGATTCTGACAGTATAATTCCTTTGTCTAAGGTTGAAGATTTCAACTTCAGGTTTATGCTTGAACACCTTTGTGTATTATTAAAAGAGGTATTGGCTACTCTGGACGACTCCGACTCTCATGTTGTGGTCAACCCTAAAAAATCTAGTAAGCTTAATAGATACTATGATGTTCTCTGTGGAAGCGTTTCCTGTTCCAGACCGTGTGACAGAGATTATTACACAGGAATGGGAGAAGCCAGGGATTCCTTTCTCTCTGTCTTCAGTCTTTAAAAATATGTTTCCTGTTGCTGATTCCATTAAAGATTCATGGCGCACGGCGCCTAAAGTAGAAGGGGCTATTTCTACTTTGGCTGAGAGAACTACAATCCCTATAGAGGATAGCTGCTCTTTTAAGGATCCCATAGATAAGAAGCTGGAGGCTTATTTGAAAAAGATGTATGTTCATCAGGGTATTCAATGGCAACCTGCAGTTTGTATTGCCACAGTAGCAAGTGCAGTATCTTATTGGTGTGATGCCTTGTCAGAATCTATTTTAGAAGAGACTCTGTTGGAGGAAATTCCAGATAGGATTATGGCTCTTAAACTAGCCAATTCCTTTATTTCTGATGCTAATATTCAAGTTATTAGACTGAGGTCCAAGATGTCTGGCTTCACTATCTTAGCCCGCAGGGCTTTGTGGTTAAAATCTTGTTCTGCTGATGTTACCTCCAAATCAAGCTTCTGGTGCTTCCTTACAAGGGTAAAACCTTGTTTGGACCTGGCCTTGCCGAAATAATTTCTTATATTACGGGTGGAAAGGGGTCTTTTCTACCACAAGACAAGAACAGACTTGAAGGACGTCAAAGCAATGTTCGTTCCTTTCGTAACTTCAAAGGTCAAAAGTCTTCCTTTTCCACTTCCAAGCAGGAGCAGTCCAAGTCTTATTGGAGACCCAATCAGTCTTGGAGCAAGGGGAAGCAATCAAAGAAACCCTCAGCTGAGTCTGTCAGCATGAAGGGTCAGCCCCCGGTCTGGGATCAGATCAAGTGGGGGTCAGACTTTCCCTTTATTTTATCAAGCGTGGATACGAGATGTCCCAGATCCTTGTGCTGTGGACATTGTATCTCAGGGTTACAAAATAGAATTCAAAGCTTTTCCTCCCAGGGGTAGATTCCACCTCTCAAGATTATCTGCAGACTAGGTAAAAAGAGAGGCATTCTTCTCCCCCGCCTACCTACCTACTATAATATAATATGTTAAAGTCTATTTATACCAAGTACAGACACCCCGACTCAGAAGACAATAAGCTGATATTAAGGGGGAATAATCTGAACCTGCTATAAGGACTTGACTTAGTTTCACTGTTTAAAGGGACATTCTAGTCAAAATTAAACTTTCATTATTCAGATAGGACATGTAATTTTAATCAACTTTCCAATTTACTTTTATCATAAAATTTGCTTTTTTCTCTTGGTATTCTTAGTTTAAACTAAACCTAGGTAGGCTCATATGCTAATTTCTAAGCCTTTGAGGGCTGCCTCTAATCACATGCTTTTTAAATTGTTTTTCACAACAAAAGACTTGGTAGTTCACGTGGGCCATATAGATAACACTGTGGTCAGGCACAATAAGTTATTTAAGATTAAACACAATGCTAAATGCATGTTAATAGATAATAAACAATCGCAGTCATGTGATGAGGGGGCTGGAAGAAGGTTCCTAGATACAAGGTAATCACAGAGGTAAAAAGTTTATTAACCCCTTCATGACCGGACCATTTTTCAATTTTCTTACCCTTAATGACAATGGCTATTTTTACATTTCTGCAGTGTTTGTGTTTAGCTGTAATTTTCCTCTTACTCGTTTACTGTACCCATACATATATACCGTTTTTCTCGCCATTAAATGAACTTTCTAAAGATACCATTATATTCATCATATCTTATAATTTACTATAAAAAAAAATTAAAATATGAGGAAAAAATTAAAAAAAAAACACTTTTTCTAACTTTGACCCCCAAAATCTGTTACACATCTACAACCACCAAAAAACACAGATTCTAAATAGTTTCTAAATTTTGTCCCGAGTTTAGAAATACCCAATGTTTACATGTTCTTTGCTTTTTTTTGCAAGTTATAGGGCAAAAAATACAAGTAGCACTTTGCTATTTCCAAACCACTTTTTTTCAAAATTAGCGCTAGTTAAATAGGAACACTGATATCTTTCAGGAATCCCTGAATATCCCTTGAAATGTATATATTTTTATTTAGAAGACATCCCAAAGTATTGATCTAGGCCCATTTTGGTATATTTCATGCCACCATTTCACCGCCAAATGCGATTAAATTAAAAAAAATTGTTGACTTTTTCACAAATTTTTTCACAAACTTTAGGTTTCTCGCTGAATTTATTTACAAACAACTTGTGCAATTATGGCATAAATGGTTGTAAATACTTCTCTGGGATCCCCTTTGTTCAGAAATAGCAGACATATATTGCGTTGGCGTTGCTTTTTGGTAATTAGAAGGTAGCTAAATACAGCTGCACACCACACGTGTATTATGCGTAGCAGTGAAGGGGTTAATTAGGGAGCTTGTAGGGAGCTTTTAGGTTTAATTTTAGCTTTATTGTAGTGTAGTGTAGTGTAGTAGACAACCCAAATTATTGATCTAGGCCCATTTTGGTATATTTCATGCCACCATTTCACCGCCAAATATGATCAAATAAAAAAAAAAACCTGTTAAATTTTTCACAATTTTAGGTTTCTCACTGAAATTATTTACAAACAGCTTGTGCAATTATGGCACACATGGTTGTAAATGCTTCTCTGGGATCTCCTTTGTTCAGAAATAGCAGACATATATGGCTTTGGCGTTGCTTTTTGTTAAAAATAAGGCTGTTAAATGCTGCTGCGCACCACACTTGTAATATGCCCAGCAGTTAAGGGGGTTAATTAGGTAGCTTGTAGGGTTAATTTTTAGCCTTAGTGTAGAGATCAGCCTCCCACCTGACGCATCCCACCCCTGATCCCCCCTGACCCCCCTCAAACAGCTCTCTTCCCTCCCCACCTCACAATTGTCACCACCATCTTAAGAACTAGCAGAAAGTCTGCCAGTACTGAAATAAAAATCTTTTTTTTTTTTTTTTTAATTTTTTTTTAATTTTTTTCCATTCAGTCTGCAGTGATGGATCTCCCCTTACTCCACAACCTCCCTGATCCTCCCCATACATCTCCCTGATCCCTCCCCCTCTACCTATTTGCCGCCATCTTGGGTACTGGCAGCTGTCTGCCAGTACCCAATTTGCCCCCCAAAATAGTTTTTTTTAAACTTTTTTATATGAAAGATTTGTTTTCTGTAGTGTAGCTGGCCCCAGGGCCGGTGCTAGACTATTTTGCGCCCTAGGCAAGACCAGCTACTTGCGCCCCCCCCCCCCCCCCAAAAAAAAAAAATGCCACAAATGTCTGAAGTAAATCATTTTTATGTTGAATGAATCATTTTATAGTGGAATCTAGACCCCCTCAAACACACACTCACATACAGACAGATTCACTCAAATACAGACACAGATTTATAGATACACACAGACTCTCTCACACACACAGATACACACAGACCACCTCAAACACTCACATACAGACAGATTCACTCACACACACACAGACTCACACACAGACAGATTCACTCACACACACACACACTCACATACAGACAGATTCACTCAAACACACACAGGCAGACAGATTCGCTCAAATACACTCACAGATTTATAGATACACACAGACTCACACACACAGATACAGACAGACCACCTCAAACACACACTCACATACAAACAGATTCACTCAAATACACACACAGATTTATAGATACACAGACTCACACACACAGATACAGACAGACCACCTCAAACACTCACATACAGACAGATTCACTCACACGCACACACACTCACATACAGACAGATTCACTCAAACACACACAGGAAGACAGATTCGATCAAATACACTCACAGATTTATAGATACACACAGACTCTCACACACACAGATACAGACAGACCACCTCAAACACACACTCACATACAGACAGATTCACTCAAACACACACACTCATATACAGACAGATTCACTCAAACACACACAAAAGTAAAAGACAACTTGATATAGATTCACAATAATAGACAGTAACTGCATTTATAGATGTGCAAAGTTTTTTTTACTAGCTCTAACAATAAGCAAAGTTTTTAAACATGAAGCATTCCCCACGCACATACATGGCCTGGAAAATATTGCTCCAAATTTAATCTACAAGTGGATCCTCCCTATAGGCCACATACACTGTGTGACACACATCCTATGGTTCGTGTGCATCTGTAAACACAGTACACAGCAGGCACTTGTATGCACACAATTTGGGATTATAGATTACATACATACATACATACATACATACATACCTCTCCTAAACACACACAATACACAACAGGCACTCATGTATGCACACAATATGAGATTATATAGAATATTATTATATTTATACAACTAGGTTATAATGTGAAATTAATTTACTAGGACTGGTCCTAGTTTGACTTAGTTTGGCTCTAACACTAACTGTTATATTTTCTATATCAGGCTTTTGAATCTTGATGCCTGATTGCCTGTGACACACACATACCGTGTGCATGCCTGACTCATGATGGCTAATTGGTAATGGCTACATATATTAAAGGATCCATGATCCATTTATCCCAAAACAAAATGTATAGACTGAGCTGAGGCTCAGCAAAAAGAAAACTAAATTACATCACTGGTGAAAGTGATATTTTTGCTCACCAGACACACCAAGTTGCCACCGGCAGTCCGTCACCAGCCTAGCCTCACTGCTGCTGCTTCAGCCTTTTTGCCTGCCTCCCTGCCTCAGCTCGCTGCTTCCTGGCCTCAGCTCGCTGCTTCCCGCTCTCAGCTCTTCTTCATGCGCCTGCAGCTGCTGCTGGAATTCTGAGTGAGAGGAAGTGATGACGAGTGTCAGGGCAGGAAGCGTTGCACTGAGCGGGAGATCACTGCATCATCGCGTGAGGCTGGCCGGATCAATCTATCATTAGCAGCCATCAGCCAGCCAGCACGCTGCACTTGTCAGTCTCTACAACATTGATACAGCGACCGTAAGACTTAAGTTGATGCTCAGTCTCACGGCCGCTGTATGCAAGTACTGTCCCCTGCTCAGTCGGAAGACTAATGTCTCTCCATCAAGCACTTAGGCAAATGTTGTACTGGAGTCTGTGCAACCCAGGTTGTGGCCGGCTGCGCCCTAGGTTGCAGTGCGCACTAGGCGGCTGCCTAGTTTGCCTAGTGGGAGCGCCGGCCCTGGCTGGCCCCCCTAAATAATCTACATCCCTCCCAGATCCCTTACTAAACAACGCAGCACTTCTAACAACAGAGGACATGCCAGGTACGTCAACTGTCAATAAGGGGAGTTTTTTCTATGACGTACCTGGTACGTCCTCTGTCATTAAGGGGTTAATATAACTGTGTTGGTTATGCAAAACTGGGGAATTGGTAATAAAGGGATTATCTATCTTTTAAAACAATAACAATTCTATTGTAGATTGTCCCTTTAACTGTCAATTGTTTGTATACTAAATGATATGACACAATATGTAATCTAAAGAATTGTATCTGGAATAACGATGTACATTTTATTGTCATATTCAATCCGTCAATAAAAAGAAATATAAATTAAAAAAAGAGAGGCATTCTTGAACTGCGTTCAGGACCTTTTCTTTCTGGGAATGATTGTTCCAGTTCCTGTAAGGGAACAGGGTCTATGATTCTATTCAAATCTCAAGAAGGAGGGAACTTTTCCGACCCATTTTAGACCTAAAGTGCCTCAAAAATGTTCTCAGGGTACCGTCCTTCAAAATGGAAACCATTCATTCCAATCTTTCTTTGGTCCAAGAGGGTCAGTTCATGATGACCATAGACCTGAAGGATGTGCATCTTCATGTTCCCATCCACAGGGATCATCACAAGTTCCTGAGATTTGCCTTTCTAGACAAACACTTTGGCCTTGCCACAGCTCCCAGATTTTTCACAAAGGTTCTAGGAGCTCTTTTGGCAGTGATCAGGTCTCGAGGAATTGCAGTGGCGCCCTACCTGGATGACATTGGTTCAAGCGCCATCTTTTCAACAAGCAAACTCTCATACAGAGATCTTGTTGTCTTTCTATGTTCCCATGGTTGGAAAGTGAATCTGGAAGAGAGTTATCTTGTTCCAGATACAAGGGTGGTTTTCTTAGGGACCATAATAGATTCCTTATCTATGAAAAATCAAAAAAAAAAAAGGTCAGAAAATCCAAAATTCTCTCCCCTTGCCTCTCTCTTCAGTCTATTATTCAGCCATCAGTAGCTCAATGTATGGAGGTAATTGGTCTGATGGTCGCATCCATGGACATCATTCCCTTTGCTCATTTCCATTTTAGAGCTCTACAGTTATGCATGCTCAGACAATGGAATGGAAACCATTCAGATCTGTCTCAGAGAATAGATCTAGATCAGTCGACAAGAATCGCTCTCTCCCATGGTGGCTTTCTCAGGAGCATCTGTCTCAGGGTACATGCTTCCAGAGACCTTCCTGGGTGATTGTCCGTGACCACGGACACCAGCCTGCTTGGCTGGGGAGCAGTCTGGAACTCATTAAAGACACAGGGTCTATGGACTCGGGAGGAGTCTGCTCTCCCCATAAACATCTTGGAGTTGACAGCAATATACAATGCTCTGATGGCTTGGCCTCAGTTGTCTTTAGCCCGGTTTAGCATGTTCCAATCGGACAACATCATGATCTCAGTGGCTTACATCAACCACTAGGGAGGAACTTGGAGTCCCTTAGCCATGAAGGAGGTGGCTCGAATTATTCAGTGGGCGGAATCTCACAATTGTTGTCTATCTGCCATCCACATTCCAGGAGTGTACAACTGGGAGGCAGATTTTCTGAGCAGATAGACATTTCATCCCAGGGAGTGGGCTCTCCATCTGGAGGTGTTCTCCAGGTTAACCCTCAAATGGGGGGTGCCAGAGTTGGATCTGATGGCATCTCAGCAGAATGCCAAGGTACGGTTCAAGGTCAAGAGATCTGCAGGCCGCTCTGATAGATGCTCTGGCGGTTCCTTGGGATTTCAGTCTAGCATACCGGTTTCCTCCATTTGCACTCCTTCCATGAGTCATTGCCCGTATCTAGCAGGAGAGAGCGTTGGTAATTCTAATAGCTCCTGCTTGGCCTCACAGGATCTGGTTTGCAGACCTAGTGATGATGTCATCTCTTCCACCTTGGAGGTTACCTCTGAGGAAGGACCTTCTAGTTCAGGGTCCTTTCCTCCATCCAAATCTTGTTTCTCTGAAGCTGACTGCTTGGAGATTGAACGCTTCGTCATTGGGACCATGCTGCAGGATCGCAAGCCTGTAACTCGTAAGATTTACCATAAGGTATGGAGTAAATACTTTTTTTTTTATTTTAATTTTTATTTTAATGTTTCTTTTTATTAAGGTACTAAAATCATACATCAGTTGTCATGAAATACACAATAATACAAACAAAATGATGCAATACAGGTAGACATTCCGTATATATCAAACGGAGCACCAAAACCAACTTCCATAAAAAGAGCAGTATCTCCTTCCTATACTAGTGCAAATATCCTATTCAGTAATTTGAATGTAGACTCACAACTGTACCTTATTTTTAACATAAAATCACACCTTTAAACAACATGGCTATTTCTTCTTAGCTGTAACAAAACAGTTGTCAACAAAAACATATATACTAGCCCTTTATAACAAACTAGAATGATACTCTGCAGTAACACATAATCTGATATAAGTATTTTCTTATATCTCTGTCAATGCTTGGGATGTAGAAGTGTAATTCTCTATTGTAATATTGTTCTCATCTCACTGTACATCTGAAAGTATCTGAAGTGACCACTTGCACTTGTTAAGCTGAGATGAGATGGGTCTCTAACCTCTATAGATAATAGTATTGATCAGAGATGTATCACTATGTCATGAATCAAGATGTATCTCAAAATAGCGGGCCAAAGCTGCTTTATGTAATTCCCAGTCTAAGTACTGGGTATGCAGCAACCACCTATTCGAAAGATAATTATTGTGTCACTAATTATATTCGGCCAGATTACGAGTTATGCGTTATGAGGGGTCCTGTACTAACTTGCACGTTATTGTCACCGCTCACTTTCCTACAGCGCTGGTATTACGGGTTTTTACAAACCCGGCGTTAAAAGGCAAGAAGTGAGCTAGAGCAAAATTGAGCTCCATACCGCACTCCAATACCAACGCTGCTTAAGTCAACGGTGAGCTGGTTGTACGTGCTCGTGCACAATTTCCCCATAGACATAAATGGGGAGAGCCGGCTGAAAAAAAACCTAACACCTGCAATAAAGCAGCGTAAAGCTCAGTAACGCAGCCCCATTGATTCCTATGGGTAAATAAAATGTATGTCTACACCTAACACCCTAACATGAACCCCGAGTCTAAACACCCCTAATCTTACACTTATTAACCCCTAATCTGCCGCCCCTGACATCGCCGACATCTAGATTATACTTATGAACCCCTAATCTGCCGCCCCCGACATCGCCGACACCTACATTATATTTATTAACCCCTAATCTGCTGCCCACAACATCGTCGACACCTACATAATGTTATTAACCCCTAATCTGCTGCCCCAACAATAAACATATTAATCCATAAATCACTGTACTC
The DNA here is from genome assembly GCF_027579735.1 of Bombina bombina. Lineage (NCBI taxonomy): Eukaryota > Metazoa > Chordata > Amphibia > Anura > Bombinatoridae > Bombina > Bombina bombina. The sequence continues at coordinate 272,887,663 of NC_069505.1, forward strand.
CCGCATCGTAAACACTAGTTAAATATTATTAACCCTTAATCTGCCGCCCCTAACATCGCCGCCACCTACCTACATTTATTAACCCCTAATCTGCCACCCCCAACGTCACCACCACTATATTATATTTATTAACCCCTAAACCTAAGTCAAACCCTAACACCCCCTAACTTAAATATAATTAAAATAAATATAAATAAAACCTACTATTAATAACTAAATAATTCCTATTTAAAACTAAATACTTACCTGTAAAATTAACCCTAAGATAGCTACAATATAATTAATAGTTACATTGTATCTATCTTATGGTTTGTTTTTATTTTACAGGCAAGTTTGTATTTATTTTAACTAGGTAGAATAGTTACTAAATAGTTATGAACTATTTAATAACTACCTAGCTAAAATAAATACAAATTTACCTGTAAAATAAAACCTAACCTGTCTTACACTAACACCTAACCTAACCCTACAATTAAATAAATTCCCTAAATTATATACAATTAACTAAATTCAATAAAATTAGCTAAATTACAAAAAAAAAAACACTAAATTGCAGAAAATAAAAAACAAATTACAAGATCTTTAAACTAATTACACCTAATCTAATAGCCCTATCAAAATAAAAAAATCCCCCCCCCAAAATAAAAATTGCCCCAAAGAAATCTGCTCTTTTACCTGAAAAAATACAAACAACCCCCCAACAGTAAAACCCACCACCCACACAACCAACCCCCCAAATAAATTTGGATGGGCATTGCCCTTAAAAGGGCATTTAGCTCTATTGCTTCCCAAAGCCCTAACCTAAAAATAAAACCCACCCAATACACCCTTAAAAAATCCTAACACTAACCCCCGAAGATCCACTTACCGGGAGAAGTCTTCATCCAAGCTGCAAGATGTCCTCAACGAAGCCGGCAGAAGTGGTCCTCCAGACGGGCAGAAGTCTTCATCCAGACAGCATCTTCTATCTTCATCCATTCAGCGCGGAGCGGGTCCATCTTCAAGACATACGGCGCGGAGAATCCTCTTCCAACGACGAATACCCGACGAATGAAGGTACCTTTAAGTGACATCATCCAAGATGGCGTCCCTTAGATTCCGATTGGCTGATAGAATTCGATCAGCCAATCGGAATTAAGGTTGAAAAAAATCCTATTGGCTGATGCAATCAGCCAATAGGATTGAAGTTCAATCCTATTGGCTGATTGGAACAGCCAATAGAATGCGAGCTAAATCCTATTGGCTGATTGCATCAGCCAATAGGATCTTTTCAACCTTGGTTCTGATTTGCTGATAGAATTCTATCAGACAATTGGAAGCTAAGGGACGCCATCTTGGATGACATCACTTAAAGGTACCTTCATTCATTAAAGGTACCTTCATTCACTCCGCGCCGGATGGATGAAGATATAAGATGCCGTCTGAAGGACCACTTCTGCCAGTCTGGAGGACCACTTCTGCCGGCTTCCTTGAGGATATCTTGTCGGGGGTTAGTGTTAGGATTTTTTAAGGGTGTACTGGGTGGGTTTTATTTTTAGGTTAGGGCTTTGGGCAGCAATAGAGCTAATTGCCCTTTTAAGGACAATGCCCATCCAAATGCCCTTTTCAGGGCAATGGGGAGCTTATTTTTTTTTTAGTTAGGGTTTTATTTGGGGCGTTGGTTGTGTGGGTGGTGGGTTTTACTGTTGGGGGGGGGGTTGTTTGTAAAAATTTTTACTGGTAAAAGAGCTGATTTATTTGGGGCAATGCCCCACAAAAGGCCATTTTAAGGGTTATTGGTAGTATAGTTTACACAGATTTATAGATACACAGACTCACACACACAGATACAGACATAGTAGTATAGTTTAGGCTAGGGTTTTTTTTATTTTGGCTGGGCTTTTTTTATTTTGATAGGGCTATTAGATTAGGTGTAATTAGTTTAAAGATCTTGTAATTTGTTTTTTATTTTCTGTAATTTAGGTTGTTGTTTTTTTGTAAATTAGCTAATTTTATTGAATTTAGTTAATTGTATTTAATTTAGGGAATTTATTTAATTGTACGGTTAGGTTAGGTGTTAGTGTAAAACAGGTTAGGTTTTATTTTACAGGTCAATTTGTATTTATTTTAGCTAGGTAGTTAGTAAATAGTTAATAACTATTTAGTAACTATTCTACCTAGTTAAAATAATACAAACTTGCCTGTAAAATAAAAATAAACCCTAAGATAGATACAATGTAACTATTAGTTATATTGTAGCTAGCTTAGGGTTTATTTTACAGGTAAGTATTTAGTTTTAAATAGGAATTATTTAGTTAATGATAGTAGGTTTTATTTAGATTTATTTAATTATATTTGTTAGGGGGTGTTAGGGTTAGACTTAGAATTAGGGGTTAATAAATTTAATATAGTGGCGGCGACGTTGGGGGCGGCAGATTAGGGGTTAATAAATGTAGGTAGGTGGCGGCAATGTTAGGGGTGGCAGATTAGGGGTTAATAATATTTAACTAATGTTTGCGAGGCAGGAGTGCGGTGGTTTAGGGGTTAATATGTTTATTATAGTGACGGCGATGTTGGGAGCGGCAGATTAGGGGTTAATAAATTAATTTTAGTGTTTGCAATGTGGGAGGGCCTCGGTTTAGGGGTTAATAGGTAGTTTATGGGTGTTAGTGTACGTTTTAGCACTTTAGTTATGAGTTTTATGCTACGGCTTTGTAGTGTAAAACTCATAACTACTGATTTTAAAATGCGGTACGAATCTTGACGGGATAGGGTGTACCGCTCACTTTTTGGCCTTCCAGGACAAGCTCGTAATACCGGAGCTATGGAAGTCCCATTGAAAATAGACTATATGCAAATTGCGTAAGTTAACTTGAGGTAAGGCCAAAAAAGTGTGCGGTGCCCCTAAATCTGCAAGACTCATAATATCAGCGGTAGTAAAAAAGCAGCGTTATAAGGCTTAACGCTGCTTTTTTACTCATAACGCAAGACTTGTAATCTAGCCGATTGTTAGGTGTGGGTACTGTGGGGGGGGCGGAGATTAATAAAACTTCCAATGCGGTAGTATGCATTAGGGGGGAAACTCCCCTGGCGAAATAGTCCCAGGAAATATAGTCATCTTTCTATCTGTGTTATATATCCTAAGATAGCGGATGAGTGGACTATTTGATATTATTATGAGTTACCCCTTTAGGTCCTCGCTCACCCCTATGAGGCTGAATAATCTAGGCAACTAGAAGTAATACTAGAACTATTCCCATAGGTAAATCAATGCCTATTGTATGAGGAAGTATCATAATTAATATAACATCCTGCGGTCAGCTTAAAGGGACACCGTAACCAAACATTTTCTTTCGTGATTCAGATTGAGCATAAAATTTTAAGCAACTTTATAATTTACTCCTATTATCAAATTTTCTTCATTCTCTTGGTATCTTTATTTGAAATGCAAGAATGTAAGTTTAGATGTCGGACCATTTTTGGTGAATAACCTGGGTTGTCCTTGCTGATTGGTGGATAAATTCATCCACTAATAAAAAAGTACTGAAACCCAAAAAAAGCTTAGATGCCTTCTTTTTCAAATAATGATAGCAAGAGAATGAAGAAAAATTGATAATAGGAGTAAATTAGAAAGTTGCTTAAAATTGCATGTTCTTTCTGAATTACAAAAGAAAATTTTTGGGTACAGTGTCCCTTTAAGACTGTCCAGTACCAAATTTGGGTATCTCCATCTTTTGAGCTGCATAGACATACATACCGATATTAGGCCAGCATATAAGGGAAAGCTTGCTATAAAATGTATATGAAAAAAACTTTCGGCCCCGGTTACAGCTTTGGGAGGGGAACAGATATAAACAGTAGAGAAGGCAGCCTTAAATTATATTAGAATATTCACCATTCACAAATAATGTTATACTGGTTCTATGCCATGTGACTATATGCCTTTAATAGCCCAAGTATTTCTATCATTTGGTTTAGATGTTATCAAAGGGTTACTCAGGGGCCTAGATATAATAGCTGCCTACCGCGGAGGTATACTGGGGTGATATATAGTCATAACTCTAGGTGCATGATAGGGCAAAAGTTGAACTTGGCTTGTTCTGTATTGTTGGAAAGGAAAGTTATACATTAGGAGAAACCACCATGTGACTGAGTGTGTGCAAGTCATGCTATATTGGTGGGGTAGAGACTATATCGCTTGTAACTCCAAATTGTAAACAGGTTGAGGGTTCTAATATATCTAACACTAAGGATCTAGAGACTTAGCTAGAATCCATAACTAGTGACTCTAAACCAAAAGCTTATCCACGCCGTCCCGGCCACTGACAGCAAGGAGTTCTCTTTGACCCCCAATGATTAACTATAGGAAGTATATTGCAGTAAAAAAGGAGATATGTTGGAACAAATAATTCAGCCACCTTAATTACAGCTCCCCTTCACTGGTGGCTATCAGTAGGGAGAAACAATCTAGTATATAACTTCGGATTCAGCATAGTGAGCTGTCGAGCAAGCTTATGTAGTTAGCAAGACAGATAATAACTCTCTTCAGCCCACACTATGACGATCTATAGAACACAAATTTGGTTATGATCTCTCCTGTGTTTGGAGTTATATCTGTGGACTAGTATGCCTCCTTAAAATATTATTCTATATCTGTAAGTAAAACAGCCCCTGAAGATGTCTATTTGGTCGCCAGATAAAGACAGATAATGAGATGAATATTTGGTTAAAAAAAAAACTGCCAGTATCATTCAAAACACATTGTCAGGAACATGGTCAATGCCTTCATTAAGTGCAGTGCGAAGAAAAAATAGGAGTTAACTTTGCCAAATAAAATCTATAGTGTAAATCAAAAGGACTGAAATCTTAGCTCTCAACAGAGAATAGTGCATACACACACACACACACACATATATATATATATATATATATATATATATATATATATATATATATATATATATATATATATATATATATAAGCAATAAAAGTTATCTGCGAGCACGCATGTGCCAAATCAGATTGCCCGATGCTGAGGGAAAGTCTGTGTTATAGACTGGTTAATTAACCAACTCCGGCCTTTGTGAAATAGGGGTCTAGTGACTGTCGTGAATAGCTAATGAGGACACTATTCCTAGGATGCAGATCAGATCTTGCCAACCAGTAGCTGTATGGTGTGTCATATACAATGAACATAGCGGGTGTTTTTTGCATCAAGGTGGACAGTGACCCGTCTTGAGTTGAATGGCTGCAAGCTGCTCCCACTCACCCACTGTGGTTTGGAATCAAATCCCAGTTTTGCAGCCCAACAGTGTCTCTGAGTGGGCTACTATAGCAACTCTCTGCTTCTGGAACGTAGTGATTAAATCAGGGTTCCCATGGCCAGCTTTGGGTGAGGTCTCCTGTGGTATTAGATTTCCTCAGCGACCGGCTTAATGCTGCAAACGGCTCATGAGCATGGCTGAATGTCAAGCTCCTATCATCTGACTTATGTGAGAATGAGACATCACCTTTCCGGGAGCGGTCGTGTTTATGTGCGTCAGCGAGTTGCCATGATTCTTTATAATGTTGATCTAGCGATTTGCTCATTTTCCTGTAGAAGTGACAGTACAGTCATTTCTATGTTCGCCATATCTTGGATTGCTCAATGTGACGCAGCAAATGGTGTATATCTGCTCTGAAGTGGCATAACCCAGGTGCCGCTGGGGGGAAGGAAGTGCTCTCCGGTCTATTTTAATAGACATGTTTTCAGAGAAACCACGGTGCCTATGTTAAGTCGGCAATAGCGTTTAGGGCCATATGCCTAGATAAGTGAGTGTGTGTGGGAGCAGCCCACCGCCGGCATCTGCTTGGGCCTCAAATCTTTCCCCGTTCATCAGGCGTGATGCGTAGGTATAAAACCCAATTCTGATATGCCACAGTTCTCAGTCTGTTATTCTCAAAAGGGCTTTATCATAGCGGTGTGAAATACATTTGGGCTAGCTAGTTAGAGGAGCCTCAATAAGTTGCGACCATCTTGGTTGGCTGTTACTCCGCCCCCTCAGTATGGAGTAAATACCTTTACTGGTGTGAATCAAAGGGCTACTCTTGGAGTAGGGTCAGGATTCCTAGAACGTTTGTCTATTCTCCAGGAAGGTCTGGAGAAAGGGTTGTCTGTCAGTTATCTGAAAGGTCAGATTTCTGCTTTATCTATTCTGTTAGATAAGCGTAGCGGATGTACCAGATGTTTGATCCTTTTGTCAGGCTTTGGTCAGAATCAGGCCTGTGTTTAAACCTGTTACTCCTCCTTGGAGCCTTAACCTTGTTCTTTTACAGCAGGCTCCGTTTGAGACAATGCATTCCATAGATATTAAGTTGTTATCTTGGAAGGTTTTGTTTCTTATTGCTATCTCTTCTGCTCGGAGAGTTTCAGAACTCTCGACTTACCTTATCTTTCATGCAGATAAGGCGGTTCTTTGTACTAAATTTGGGTTTCTCCCTAAGGTGATTTCATTTAGAAATATTAATCAGGAAATTGTTGTTCCTTCTCTCTGTCCCAATTCTCCTCATAAGGAATGTCTGTTGCACAATTTGGATGTTGTGCATGCTCTTAAATTCTATTTGCAAACGACTAAGGTTTTTTCGCCAGTCTTCTGCCCTGTTTGTTTGATTGTTTCTCAGGAAAGCGTAAGGGTCAGAAAGCTACTCCTACTTCTCTTTCCCTCTGGTTGAGAAGTATGATTCGTTTTGCTTATGAGACTGCTGGACAGCAGCCTCCTGAGAGAATTACAGCTCATTCCACAAAGGATGTCTCTTCTTGGGCTTTCAAAAATGAAGCTTCTGTGGAACAGATTTGCAAGGCTGCAACTTGGTCCTCTCTGCATACTTTTTCCAAATTTGATACTTTTGCCTCGGCTGAGGCTTCTTTTTGGGAGAAAGGTTCTTCAAGTGGTGGTGCCTTCTGTTTAGGTCTGCCTGTCTTGTTTCCTCCCTATTAATGCCGTGTCCTCTAGCTTGGGTATTGGTTCCCACTAGTAATTGAATGACGTCGTGGACTCTCCATATCTTAGGAAAGAAAACAAAATTTATGCTAACCTGATTTCTTTCTTTCCGGATATGGAGAGTCCATGACCCCACTCTTTATTAAGTTTTTTTTTTTACTAATCTTCAGGCACCTCTACACATTTGTGTTATTCCTTTTTCCATTTCCCTTCGGTTGAATGACTAGGGATTATGGGTAGGAGAGTGATACTTAACAGCTTTCCTGTGGTGCTCTTTACCTCCTCCTTCTGGCCAGGAGTGATATTCCCACTAGTAATTGAATGACGTTGTGGACTCTCCATATCCGGAAAGAAAGAGATTTATCAGGTAAACATAAATTTGGGGTTTTTTTCTTCGGACTTTTCAAATGCATTTAAAGGGACACTAAACCCAAATTTTTCTTTCATGATTCAGATAGAGCATGCAGTTGTAAGCAACTTTCTAATTTACTCCTATTATCAAATTTTCTTCATTCTCTTGCTATCTTTATTTAAAAAGCAGGAATGTTAAGCTTAGGAGCTGGCCCATTTTAGGTTCAGCACCCTGGATAGTGCTTGCTTTTTGGTGGCTACCTTTAGCAAACCAATAAGCAAGCATAACCCAGGTTCTGAAACAAAAATGGGCCGGCAAATTAAACTTTAGATTCCTGCTTTTTAAATAAAGATAGCAAGAGAACAAAGAAAATTGATAATAGGAGCAAATTAGAAAGTTGCTAAAAATGACATGCTGTATCTGAATCATGAAAGAAAAAATTTGGGTTTAGTGTCTCACTGCGTTGCATCGCTTCTGAAGTTCAAATATTTCAACTCTGAGCGCTCAGCTACGCGACCTTATGCAGCTGAACGCTCAGAGATGAAAAGGCAGGACACGCTGAGCGTGCACAGTGAGACTTGGCCCACACCTGGAGTAGATCCATCGACCCTGCAATCTCCTGAAGCACTGAAAGGTTCTTCAGGAGGAGCAGTTGTGCACAGAAGTTTCCAATTACAGTGCTCCCCCTGCAGGTCATCCTTTTAGTAGCAGAAGATCAGCTGTCCCTCCCCCTAGGTTCTCAACAATTTTACCACTTTGGCAATATTGTCTGAAAACATCCACAAGGGTCTGTAAAGGTTTTCACGAGATTCTAGGAAGGGACATTTTACTGTATCTCATTAAAGGGACACTCAAGTCAAAATTATGTTATTTTAAACTACTTTTTAATTTTCTTCCATTAACAAAAGGTGCACAGTCTTTTTATGTTTATACTTTTTGAGTCACCAGCTCCTACTGAGCATGTGCAAGAATTCACAGAATATACATATATGCATGTGTGATTGGCTGATCATTGTCACATGATATAGGTGGAGTGGAAATAGACATAACTTTGACATTTGTCAGAAAAAACCCCACTACTTTCAAACTAAGTGCTTTTGTAGTTTTTTTTTCATGCATTTGTTAATTAAGCAAATCTACTGTATTTACTGGTCCTTTAAGAGGCAATACCTACATTTCTGGATGTGAAGGAGAGATGCATGCACTGCAACATGGCAATATAATTCATTTTATTATAGTCACACTTTGTATTGTGTATTTTAATTTGCTTTAAACCTTCCAATTTTGTTTATTACACTTAAACTTTTTATGTTGTGTTTTAACCAATGTATACTTTGTACTGTTTTTAACTTTGCATGCAGCAACATAATGAGGATTGTTATTTGTACAAAATATAACTGGATTTTGTATGTATTTTTTAAATCTTACAATCTTCAGTTGTACAGTGTGTGTGTGTGTGTGTGTGTGTGTGTGTGTGTATATATATATATATATATATATATATATATATATATATATATATATATATATATATATATATATATATTTATTATTATTATTATTATTATTATTATTATTTTCTATGAAAAATATTTGTTTAGTGTCGGACAGGGAAGTTCCTTGTGCTTGTCTTTAGTTCTTGCAGCTCTCTCTAGTGACCAGCTATTTATAACTGTCCCTAATTGGCTACAGCAGAGAAGGTAACCTAAGTTACAACATGGCAGCTGCCATTGTTTTATAGACACTAAAACTTTACACTTATTTTGTCACTATTTAAACATCTAATGAAACTGTAAAAAATACATCTACATGTTATGCTCAGACTGATCTTTTCTTTGAATGCATCATTCTATCTAGCATTTATATAGTGTTTAATGTCCCTTTAATTGTTATACATGCTTTTTGCAGTGCTTAATTGCTGTTATGCAAGAAATCTGGCTCAGAAAACAGCTGAATACCACTGCAAGCGGCCATATTCAGCATTTCCTGCAACACTAAAGCAAGGAATTTCCATCTCCAGTCTGTATCTGTATTTTAACCCCTACATAGAATTAGTTGAGGGATATAAAAAACATTTTTATTTTGCAATTCAGACAGAGCATAACATTTTTAAAAAAAAGTTTCCAATTTATTTCTATTATCAAATTTGCTTAGTTCCCATGACATTCTGTGTTGAAGAGATACCTAGGTAGGCATCTGGAGCACTACATAGCAGGGAATAATGCTGCCATCTTCCAAATGGATAGCATGCAAAACTGTCGCCATATAGTACTCCAAATGTGCACGCTCCTGAGCTTTACCTCCCTGATTTTCAACAAAAGGTACCAAGAGAATGATGATAGAAGTAAACTAGAAAGTTTTTTTAAAACTGCATGCTCGATCTGAATCATGAAAGAAAATTTTTGGGTTCCATGTCCGTTTAACTAGAGTCCGTAATGCAAAATTGTTTAGAACATGTAATTTGTTTTGTTAGAATGGTTCTTTAAATGTCTTTTTTCCCCCCCCTAAATCTAGGATGGCTACAGCATTCAGATTATTCTATTTTCTCTTGTAGGTAACATTTCTACAGATTGCAATGGATTTTCTACCAAAGATGCGGTTAAACCTCAAACTGACTCTAGCGGCAAAATTGCTGGCACTTATTTAAGCACTTCTCCGAATCGGGCTGTACAGACACAGCAACCTTGTTCAGTGAAAGTCACAATGTCATCAGATAATATCTGTTCTGGGGTTGTCCGTGAAGGCGGTGATGGTGTTTCTGGCCAAGGTGATATATTACTGTTGGATTTTTTTTAAGCTTGTTTTATTGCCTGCAAGTGTACTGAAAGCTAGAATGTAGAATGCTGCATAAGTCAACAGGGGACCACAAAACCTTTCCTTTCGCATACTGTTTCCTGATGTTCCGCAGGCTTTTCTGCTTTTGAATATGAATCACTATCTGTCCAAACAAAGGGCATTCATATTCATCTCATAAATTCCCAAATCTATTCAGGGATATTTTAATAGTCTGTATAAAATGCAGTTTGAATATTTTATAGAAAATTGGTTTCTTGGGTCACTGTTTGCAACAATGTTGCAGCAATGAAAGGTTACAACACAATTTTGTTTAGTTAAAGATTATCTAAAAAAAAGTCTCTGATAATATCAAAAGCAAAATAATCGGACATTTATATTAGATATATTGTATTGAGGAATTGTTGCCTGTTGTTTGCACAGCACATAATCAGCATGAAATTTTTACTTTTTGTCTAAATTTCATGGTCTTCTCATTGCTTTCATCCTTTTTTATTGATTTAACTTGCTCAAATACGGTTTCGCAAAGCTAGTTAGAGGGTATCTCTAGACAATTAAAAGGAAAATACCACTTTGAACTGGAAATTACATTTTAAAAGATATTTGATAAAAAATCAGTGACCACCACTTCACGCGTGAGTTCATTTACAACAACCATAAGTAATCTGTATATAATGGGTGGTCAAGCTGATTGCGTGTTATTGATAAACAAGTTTAAAATAATTGATCTGTTTTCTAAACCTCTATGAAATCTTTAAGCCAAATGGTAGAATTGCTGCTGTTTGTCTGATAAAATGTTGTCCATATGTGCCCGTCTGGCTTACACATCATTGCCAACCCTGTAGCAGTAATGTATGTGCTATACCCAAAGGAACCATATAAATAGGGAAAATGCTAGATGAAAACTTTCCCTGCACCACTAAAATTGCTTGGGTAGAAAGCAGTTTGTGTACAGCTTTTTATTAATTAACAGTACAAGTTCCTCCTGTTTAATTTTCTTTCTTTGATTTTATTATATGTCGCCGGTCGTTAAGGGTTTTCTTGTTTATAATAGCACAGGCCCCGCTATTAATAATACAAACCCCATAGAAAGATCTGCAAAGTACTGTTCTTAAGAAGCAGCCTTAAAGGGATATTCTGGTCAAAATTGAAATGCACATAGATGAATTGCATCTTTGAATAGAAACATATTTGCAATATACATGTATTGGCATAAATGCTTCTAGTAAAAATTATCACTGTTTTAGAATTTACATTTTTTTCTCTGCATGTGCATGTGAGGCACAGCTAGATGTTCTCAGTGCACCAGCATGTTAAATAATGCAGCTGCTCAGAGCGACAGTGGGGCTTGTATCATGTCAGCAATTAACAAACTGAATCATTACCAGATGGTACAAGCACCTTAGGCTCTCTGAACAAGTGCTGTGTTTTAAAATGCTGGTGCACGGTGCATACTTAAATACACTTTTGAAAGAGCTATAGCTTTTATTGGAAGCTAATTGCTAATTCATGTATATTACAAAAATGCTTCTATTCAAAACTGAAATGCATCCATGTGGATTCCAATTTTGGCTGGAATGTCCCTTTAAAGGAGCATAAACTGCTTGCATAAAATATTGTTTAACTACCTGCAGAGGGGCTGAACACATAGTTAAAAGTTTGCCGTGGCACACTTTTCTCCAACATTGGTGTGTCCGATCCACGGCTTCATCCTTACTTGTGGGATATTCTCTTCCCCTACAGGAAATGGCAAAGAGAGCACCCAGCAAGAGCTGTCCATATAGCCCCCCCTCTGGCTCCGCCCCCCAGTCATTCTCTCTGCCGCTCTGAACAAGTAGCATCTCCACAGGGATGGTAAAGAGTATGTGGTGTTAGTTGTAGTTTTTTATTTCTTCTATCAAGAGTTTGTTATTTTAAAATAGTGCCGGTTTGTACTATTTACTCTACAACAGAAAATGAAGAAGATTTCTGTTAAAGAGGAATATGATTTTAGCAGTAGTAACTAAAATCTATTGCTGTTCCCATGCAGGGCTGTTGAAACCAGAGAACTTCAGTTGGGGGGAACAGTTTGCAGGCTTATCTGCTGCAGGTATGATCAGTCATATTTCTAACAAGACATGTTAATGCTAGAAGACTGTCAGTTTTCCCTTAGGGGGTAAGTAAGCCATTTTCTTAGACTCATAACAGATTAAGGCTTATTAATGGGCTCTATACTGGTTGACACTATTGTGGGCTAAATCGATTGATTTATTTCATATTTAGATGGCTTTTAGAGTGTTTTGTGTACTTAAAAGCACTTTTGGGAACGTTTTTATTTGCCTGGCATTTAGTTAGACTACTATTTCAGTCAGAAAGGCCCCTTCACTCTGGTATGCAGAGGAAGGAGGCCCCGTTTTCGCGCCTCAATTGCGCAGTTTACTTCCATGGCAGTGCATGCAGCTTCATGTGAGGGGTCCTGTGGCTACAAAAACGGACTCAGGAAGGTTTATTTCAGTGCTGAATAACTCTCAGGGAAGTTAAAGAGCCGCAGAAAGGCTGTGGCTGTGATTGTAGTGTACTAAAATTGTTGAATTGAACAAATAGCTCTGGTTTGCTCATTTTAAGGGTTAAAGTCTTGAAACTTGGTGTGCAATACTTTCAAGGCATTAGGACTCTGGGGTAAAAAATTTGTAAAAATCGGACATTGCCTTCATTGTTTTTCAAAATATCAGAAATAAAGTGTGCCTGTTTATTATTTAAAGGGACAGTAACGCTTTTCTTTAAAAACGCTTTTATTGCATTATTAGCCTGCCAAATTCTGTCTAACATGTCTATACCTTCAGATGGCTTATGTTCTGTGTGTATGAAAGCCAAAGTGGTTCCCCCTATTAATGTATGCGCAAATTGTGTCATAGCGTCCAAACAAAGTATGGACAGTACTGTCACATTGAATAAGATTGCCCAAGATGATTCTTCTAATGAAGGTAGTGGGGATAGTTCTTCATCCTCTCCTTCTGTGTCAACACCAGTTTTGCCCGCGCAGGCGATACCTAGTACATCTAGCGCGCCAATGCTGGTTACTATGCAGCAATTAACAGCAGTAATGGATAATTCTATAGCAAATCTGTTATCCAAACTGCCATCCTACCCTAGAAAGCGTGATAGCTCAGTTTTAAATACAGAAGATGAGCAGGTTGGCGCTGAGGACAATTTATCAGTTATACCCTCACATCAATCTGAATTGGCAGTGAGGGAGGGTCTGTCTGAGGGGGAAATTTCTGATTCAGGAATAGTTTCTCAGCAGGCAGACACTGATGTCGTAACATTTAAATTTAAGTTAGAACATCTCCGCGCCCTGCTTAAGGAGGTCCTAACTACTCTTGATGACTGTGATTCTTTGGTAATTCCAGAGAAATTGTGCAAGATGGACAAATTCTTAGAGGTCCCAGTGCACGCTGATGCTTTTCCGATACCCAAGCGGGTGGCGGACATAGTGACTAAGGAGTGGGAAAAGCCAGGTATACCTTTTGTTCCACCTCCTATATTCAAGAAAATGTTCCCCGTTGTTGACCCCAGAAGCGACGCATGGCAAACAGTTCCTAAGGTTGAGGGGGCAGTGTCAACGTTAGCTAAGCGCACAACTATTCCTATTGAGGACAGTTGCACTTTTAAAGATCCTATGGATAAAAAATTGGAAGGATTGCTTAAAAAGATATTTGTTCAACAAGGTTTCCTTCTTCAACCAATCTCGTGCATTATTCCTGTCACCACGGCAGCGTATTTGTGGTTAGAGGAACTAGAAAATTCGCTCCAAAAAGAGACTCCATATGATGAAGTCATGGACAGAATTCACACACTAAAGTTGGCTAATTCCTTTATTTTGGATGCCGCTTTCCAATTGGCTAAGTTAGCGGCGAAAAATTCAGGTTTTGCAATACTGGCGCGCAGAGCGCTTTGGCTAAAATCCTGGTCGGCGGATGTGTCGTCCAAGAATAAATTGCTTAATATTCCTTTCAAGGGTAAGACCCTTTTCGGGCCGGAATTGAAAGAGATTATTTCAGACATTACTGGTGGAAAGGGACATGCCCTCCCACAGGATAGGCCTTTCAAGGCTAAGAACAAATCTAATTTCTCCAACATAGGTGTGTCCGGTCCACGGCGTCATCCTTACTTGTGGGATATTCTCTTCCCCAACAGGAAATGGCAAAGAGCCCAGCAAAGCTGATCACACGATCCCTCCTAGGCTCCGCCTACCCCAGTCATTCTCTTTGCCGTTGTACAGGCAACATCTCCACGGAGATGGCTTAGAGTTTTTTAGTGTTTAACTGTAGTTTTTATTATTCAATCAAGAGTTTGTTATTTTGAAATAGTGCTGGTATGTACTATTTACTCAGAAACAGAAAAGAGATGAAGATTTCTGTTTGTATGAGGAAAATGATTTTAGCAACCGTCACTAAAATCCATGGCTGTTCCACGCAGGACTGTTGAGAGCAATTAACTTCAGTTGGGGGAACAGTGAGCAGTCTCTTGCTGCTTGAGGTATGACACATTCTAACAAGACGATGTAATGCTGGAAGCTGTCATTTTCCCTATGGGATCCGGTAAGCCATGTTTATTACGATCGTAAATAAGGGCTTCAAAAAGGGCTTATTAAGACTGTAGACTTTTTCTGGGCTAAATCGATTCATTATTAACACATATTTAGCCTTGAGGAATCATTTTATCTGGGTATTTTGATATAATAATATCGGCAGGCACTGTTTTAGACACCTTATTCTTTAGGGGCTTTCCCAAAGCATAGGCAGAGCCTCATTTTCGCGCCGGTGTTGCGCACTTGTTTTTGAGAGGCATGGCATGCAGTCGCATGTGAGAGGAGCTCTGATACTTAGAAAAGACTTTCTGAAGGCGTCATTTGGTATCGTATTCCCCTGGGGCTTGGTTGGGTCTCAGCAAAGCAGATACCAGGGACTGTAAAGGGGTTAAAGTTCAAAACGGCTCCGGTTCCGTTATTTTAAGGGTTAAAGCTTCCAAATTTGGTGTGCAATACTTTAAGGCTTTAAGACACTGTGGTGAAAATTTGGTGAATTTTGAACAATTCCTTCATGTTTTTTTCGCAATTGCAGTAATAAAGTGTGTTCAGTTTAAAATTTAAAGTGACAGTAACGGTTTTATTTGAAAACGTTTTTTGTACTTTGTTATCAAGTTTATGCCTGTTTAACATGTCTGAACTACCAGATAGACTGTGTTCTGAATGTGGGGAAGCCAGAATTCCTATTCATTTAAATAAATGTGATTTATGTGACAATGACAATGATGCCCAAGATGATTCCTCAAGTGAGGGGAGTAAGCATGGTACTGCATCATTCCCTCCTTCGTCTACACGAGTCTTGCCCACTCAGGAGGCCCCTAGTACATCTAGCGCGCCAATACTCCTTACTATGCAACAATTAACGGCTGTAATGGATAATTCTGTCAAATACATTTTAGCCAAAATGAACACTTATCAGCGTAAGCGCGACTGCTCTGTTTTAGATACTGAAGAGCATGACGACGCTGATAATAATATTTCTGAAGGGCCCCTAACCCAGTCTGATGGGGCCAGGGAGGT
Source organism: Bombina bombina (assembly GCF_027579735.1). NCBI lineage: Eukaryota > Metazoa > Chordata > Amphibia > Anura > Bombinatoridae > Bombina > Bombina bombina. Next base: position 272,903,355 of record NC_069505.1, read on the forward strand.
TTTGTCTGAGGGAGAAATTACTGATTCAGGGAACATTTCTCAACAAGCTGAACCTGATGTGATTGCATTTAAATTTAAGTTGGAACATCTCCGCATTCTGCTTAAGGAGGTATTATCCACTCTGGATGATTGTGACAAGTTGGTCATCCCAGAGAAACTATGTAAAATGGACAAGTTCCTAGAGGTGCCGGGGCTCCCAGAAGCTTTTCCTATACCCAAGCGGGGTGGCGGACATTGTTAATAAAGAATGGGAAAGGCCCGGTATTCCTTTCGTCCCTCCCCCCATATTTAAAAAATTGTTTCCTATGGTCGACCCCAGAAAGGACTTATGGCAGACAGTCCCCAAGGTCGAGGGAGCGGTTTCCACTTTAAACAAACGCACCACTATACCCATAGAGGATAGTTGTGCTTTCAAAGATCCTTTGGATAAAAAATTAGAAGGTTTGCTTAAAAAGATGTTTGTTCAGCAGGGTTACCTTCTACAACCAATTTCATGCATTGTCCCTGTCGCTACAGCCGCATGTTTCTGGTTCGATGAGCTGATAAAGGCGGTAGATAGTGATTCTCCTCCTTATGAGGAGATTATGGACAGAATCAATGCTCTCAAATTGGCTAATTCTTTCACCCTAGACGCCACTTTGCAATTGGCTAGGTTAGCGGCTAAGAATTCTGGGTTTGCTATTGTGGCGCGCAGAGCGCTTTGGTTGAAATCTTGGTCGGCTGATGCGTCTTCCAAGAACAAGCTACTTAACATTCCTTTCAAGGGGGAAAACGCTGTTTGGCCCTGACTTGAAAGAGATTATCTCTGATATCACTGGGGGTAAGGGCCACGCCCTTCCTCAGGATCGGCCTTTCAAGGCAAAAAATAAACCTAATTTTCGTCCCTTTCGTAGAAACGGACCAGCCCAAAGTGCTACGTCCTCTAAGCAAGAGGGTAATACTTCTCAAGCCAAGCCAGCTTGGAGACCAATGCAAGGCTGGAACAAGGGAAAGCAGGCCAAGAAACCTGCCACTGCTACCAAGACAGCATGAAATGTTGGCCCCCGATCCGGGACCGGATCTGGTGGGGGGCAGACTCTCTCTCTTCGCTCAGGCTTGGGCAAGAGATGTTCTGGATCCTTGGGCGCTAGAAATAGTCTCCCAAGGTTATCTTCTGGAATTCAAGGGACTTCCCCCAAGGGGGAGGTTCCACAGGTCTCAGTTGTCTTCAGACCACATAAAAAGACAGGCATTCTTACATTGTGTAGAAGACCTGTTAAAAATGGGAGTGATTCATCCTGTTCCATTAAGAGAACAAGGGATGGGGTTCTACTCCAATCTGTTTATAGTTCCCAAAAAAGAGGGAACGTTCAGACCAATCTTAGATCTCAAGATTTTAAACAAGTTTCTCAAGGTTCCATCGTTCAAGATGGAAACCATTCGAACTATTCTTCCTTCCATCCAGGAAGGTCAATTCATGACCACGGTGGATTTAAAGGATGCGTATCTACATATTCCTATCCACAAGGAACATCATCGGTTCCTGAGGTTCGCATTCCTGGACAAACATTACCAGTTCGTGGCGCTTCCTTTCGGATTAGCCACTGCTCCAAGGATTTTCACAAAGGTACTAGGGTCCCTTCTAGCTGTGCTAAGACCAAGGGGCATTGCTGTAGTACCTTACTTGGACGACATTCTGATTCAAGCGTCGTCCCTTCCTCAAGCAAAGGCTCACACGGACATTGTCCTGGCCTTTCTCAGATCTCACGGATGGAAAGTGAACGTGGAAAAGAGTTCTCTATCTCCGTCAACAAGGGTTCCCTTCTTGGGAACAATAATAGACTCCTTAGAAATGAGGATTTTTCTGACAGAGGCCAGAAAAACAAAACTTCTAGACTCTTGTCGGATACTTCATTCCGTTCCTCTTCCTTCCATAGCTCAGTGCATGGAAGTGATCGGGTTGATGGTAGCGGCAATGGACATAGTTCCTTTTGCACGCATTCATCTAAGACCATTACAACTGTGCATGCTCAGTCAGTGGAATGGGGACTATACAGACTTGTCTCCGAAGATACAAGTAAATCAGAGGACCAGAGACTCACTCCGTTGGTGGCTGTCCCTGGACAACCTGTCACGAGGGATGACATTCCGCAGACCAGAGTGGGTCATTGTCACGACCGACGCCAGTCTGATGGGCTGGGGCGCGGTCTGGGGATCCCTGAAAGCTCAGGGTCTTTGGTCTCGGGAAGAATCTCTTCTACCGATAAATATTCTGGAACTGAGAGCGATATTCAATGCTCTCAAGGCTTGGCCTCAGCTAGCGAGGGCCAAGTTCATACGGTTTCAATCAGACAACATGACAACTGTTGCGTACATCAACCATCAGGGGGGAACAAGGAGTTCCCTGGCGATGGAAGAAGTGACCAAAATCATTCTATGGGCGGAGTCTCACTCCTGCCACCTGTCTGCTATCCACATCCCAGGAGTGGAAAATTGGGAAGCGGATTTTCTGAGTCGTCAGACATTGCATCCGGGGGAGTGGGAACTCCATCCGGAAATCTTTGCCCAAGTCACTCAGCTGTGGGGCATTCCAGACATGGATCTGATGGCCTCTCGTCAGAACTTCAAAGTTCCTTGCTACGGGTCCAGATCCAGGGATCCCAAGGCGGCTCTAGTGGATGCACTAGTAGCACCTTGGACCTTCAAACTAGCTTATGTGTCCCCGCCGTTTCCTCTCATCCCCAGGCTGGTAGCCAGGATCAATCAGGAGTGGGCGTCGGTGATCTTGATAGCTCCTGCGTGGCCACGCAGGACTTGGTATGCAGATCTGGTGAATATGTCATCGGCTCCACCTTGGAAGCTACCTTTGAGACGAGACCTTCTTGTTCAGGGTCCGTTCGAACATCCGAATCTGGTTTCACTCCAGCTGACTGCTTGGAGATTGAACGCTTGATCTTATCGAAGCGAGGGTTCTCAGATTCTGTTATCGATACTCTTGTTCAGGCCAGAAAGCCTGTAACTAGAAAGATTTACCACAAAATTTGGAAAAAATATATCTGTTGGTGTGAATCTAAAGGATTCCCTTGGGACAAGGTTAAGATTCCTAGGATTCTATCCTTCCTTCAAGAAGGATTGGAAAAAGGATTATCTGCAAGTTCCCTGAAGGGACAGATTTCTGCCTTGTCTGTGTTACTTCACAAAAAGCTGGCCGCTGTGCCAGATGTTCAAGCCTTTGTTCAGGCTCTGGTTAGAATTAAGCCTGTTTACAAACCTTTGACTCCTCCTTGGAGTCTCAATTTAGTTCTTTCAGTTCTTTAGGGGGTTCCGTTTGAACCCTTGCATTCCGTTGATATTAAGTTATTATCTTAGAAGAGTTTCAGAATTATCTGCTCTGCAGTGTTCTCCTCCTTATCTGGTGTTCCATGCAGATAAGGTGGTTTTACGTACTAAACCTGGTTTTCTTCCAAAAGTTGTTTCTAACAAAAACATTAACCAGGAGATTATCGTACCTTCTCTGTGTCCGAAACCAGTTTCAAAGAAGGAACGTTTGTTGCACAATTTGGATGTTGTTCGCGCTCTAAAATTCTATTTAGATGCTACAAAGGATTTTAGACAAACATTTTCCTTGTTTGTTGTTTATTCCGGTAAAAGGAGAGGTCAAAAAGCAACTTCTACCTCTCTCTCTTTTTGGATTAAAAGCATCATCAGATTGGCTTACGAGACTGCCGGACGGCAGCCTCCCGAAAGAATCACAGCTCATTCCACTAGGGCTGTGGCTTCCACATGGGCCTTCAAGAACGAGGCTTCTGTTGATCAGATATGTAGGGCAGCGACTTGGTCTTCACTGCACACTTTTACCAAATTTTACAAGTTTGATACTTTTGCTTCTTCTGAGGCTATTTTTGGGAGAAAGGTTTTGCAAGCCGTGGTGCCTTCCATTTAGGTGACCTGATTTGCTCCCTCCCTTCATCCGTGTCCTAAAGCTTTGGTATTGGTTCCCACAAGTAAGGATGACGCCGTGGACCGGACACACCTATGTTGGAGAAAACAGAATTTATGTTTACCTGATAAATTACTTTCTCCAACGGTGTGTCCGGTCCACGGCCCGCCCTGGTTTTTTTTTTTTTTTTTTTTTTTTAATCAGGTCTGATAATTTATTTTCTTTAACTACAGTCACCACGGTACCATATGGTTTCTCCTATGCAAATATTCCTCCTTAACGTCGGTCGAATGACTGGGGTAGGCGGAGCCTAGGAGGGATCGTGTGACCAGCTTTGCTGGGCTCTTTGCCATTTCCTGTTGGGGAAGAGAATATCCCACAAGTAAGGATGACGCAGTGGACCGGACACACCGTTGGAGAAAGTAATTTATCAGGTAAACATAAATTCTGTTTTTCGTTCCTTTCCTAATTTCAGGAACGGACCGAATCCTAACTCTGCGGCCTCCAGACAAGAAAACAACTCTTCCCAGCCTAAACCAGCATGGAAACCATTGCAAGGCTTTAACAAGGGTAAACAGGGCAAGAAGCCTGCTGCTGCTACCAAGACAGCATGAAGGGGTAGCCCCCGATCCGGGACCGGATCTAGTAGGGGGCAGACTTTCTCTCTTCGCTCAGGCTTGGGCAAGAGAAGTTCCGGATCCCTGGGCACTAGAAATAGTCTCTCAGGGGTATCTTCTAGAGTTCAAGGAACTTCCTCCAAGGGGAAGGTTCCACATGTCTCGCTTATCTTCAGACCAGATAAAGAGACAGGCATTCTTACATTGCGTAGGAGACCTATTAAAAATGGGAGTGATAAACCCAGTTCCAACAGTGGAACAAGGTCTGGGTTTTTACTCAAACCTGTTTGTAGTTCCCAAAAAAGAGGGAACTTTCAGGCCAATTCTGGATCCAAAAATTCTAAACAAATTCCTCAGAGTTCCATCATTCAAAATGGAAACCATTCGGACAATTTTACCAACAATCCAGGAGGGTCAATATATGACTACCGTGGACTTAAAGGATGCGTACCTGCATATTCCTATCCACAAAGATCATCATCAGTTCCTGAGGTTCGCCTTTATGGACAAACATTACCAGTTCATGGCTCTTCCGTTCGGTTTAGCCACTGCTCCCAGAATCTTCACAAAGGTGCTAGGGTCCCTTCTAGCGGTTTTAAGACCGAGGGGCATTGCTGTAGCACCTTACCTAGACGACATTCTAATCCAAGCGTCGTCTCTTTCCAAAGCAAAGGCTCATACAGACATTGTTCTAGCCTTTCTCAGATCTCACGGGTGGAAGGTGAACGTAGAAAAGAGTTCCCTGTCCCGTCAACAAGAGTTCCCTTTTTGGGAACAATAATAGATTCTGTAGAAATGAACATCTTCCTGACAGAGGTCAGAAAGTTAAAGCTTCTAAACGCTTGTCAAGTTCTTCACTCTATTCTTCAGCCTTCCATAGCTCAGTGCATGGAAGTAGTAGGATTAATGGTTGCAGCAATGGACATAGTTCCTTTTGCTCGAATTTATCTAAGACCATTACCACTGTGCATGCTCAATCAGTGGAATGGGGACTATGCAGACTTGTCTCCCCAGATTCAAGTAGACCAGGTAACCAGGGATTCTCTCCGCTGGTCGTTGTCTCACGATCACCTGTCTCAGGGAATGAGTTTCCGCAGACCAGAGTGGGTCATTGTCATGACCGACGCCAGTCTCTTAGGCTGGGGTGCGGTCTGGGACTCTCTGAAAGCTCAAGGTCTATGGTCTTGAGAAGAGTCTCTTCTTCAGATAAACATTTTAGAACTGAGAGCGATATCCAACGCGCTCCTGGCGTGGCCTCACCTAACAAAGGCCAAATTCATAAGGTTTCAGTCGGACAACATGATGACTGTAGTGTACATCAATCATCAGGGCGGAACAAAGAGTTCCTTAGCGATAAGAGAGGTATCCAAGATCATTAAATGGGCGGAGGATCACTCCTGCCACCTATCTGCAATTCACATCCCAGGAGTGGACAACTGGGAGGCGATTATTTGAGTCGTCAGACTTTTCATCCACGGGAGTGGGAACTCCACCCGGAGGTTTTTGCCAAAGTTAACTCAACTATGGGGCATTCCAGATATGGATCTGATAGCGTCTCACCAGAACGCCAAGGTTCCTCGATACGGGTCCAGAACCAGGGATCCCAAGGCGACACTGGTGGATGCATTAGTGGCGCCTTGGTCTTTCAACCTAGCTTATGTGTTTCCACCGTTCCCTCTCCTTCCCAGGCTTGTAGCCAGGATCAAACAGGAGCAGACCTCTGTGATTCTAATAGCCCCTGCGTGGCCACGCAGGACTTGGTATGCAGACCTGGTGAATATGTCATCGGCTCCACCATGGAAGCTACCTTTTGAGACAGGATCTTCTAGTACAAGGTCCGTTCGAACATCCAAATCTAGTCTCTCTCCAACTGACTGCTTGGTAATTGAACGCTTGATTCTATCTAAGCGTGGGTTTTCAGATTCAGTCATAGATACTCTAGTTCAAGCCAGAAAACCTCTAACTAACTAGGAAGATTTACCATAAGATATGGCAAAAATATATCCGTTGGTGTGAATCCAAGGGATTCCCTTGGAGTAAAATTAAAATTCCTAGGATACTTTCCTTTCTCCAAGAAGGTCTGGATAAAGGTTTGTCAGCTAGTTCCTTAAAAGGACAGATATCTGCTCTGTCTGTTTTGTTACACAAATGTCTGGCAGCAGTGCCAGATGTACAGGCATTTGTACAGGCGTTAGTTAGAATCAAGCCTGTCTACAGACCCATGACTCCTCCTTGGAGTCTAAATTTAGTTCTTTCAGTTCTTCAGGGGGTTCCATTTGAACCCATGCATTCCATAGATATTAAGTTTCTATCTTGGAAAGTTCTGTTTTTGGTTGCTATTTCTTCTGCTAGAAGAGTTTCTGAATTATCTGCTTTGCAGTGTACTTCTCCCTATCTGGTATTCCATATAGATAAGGTAGTTTTACGTGCCAAGCCTGGTTTTCTTCCAAAGGTTGTTTCTAACAGGAATATTAACCAGGAAATTGTTGTTCCTTCTCTGTGTCCGAATCCAGTTTCAAAGAAGGAACGTTTGTTACACAATCTAGATGTGGTCCGTGCTTTAAAGTTCTATTTAGAAGCAACAAAGGATTTCAGGCAGACATCATCCTTGTTTGTTGTGTATTCTGGTAAGAGGAGAGGGCAGAAAGCTACTGCTACCTCTTTCTTTTTGGCTGAAAAGCATCATCCGATTGGCTTATGAGACTGCCGGACGGCAGCCTCCTGAACGAATTACAGCTCATTCTACTAGAGCTGTGGCTTCCACATTGGCCTTCAAGAATGAGGCTTCTGTTGATCAAATTCGATACTTATGCTTCTTCGGAGGCTATTTTTGGGAGAAAGGTTTTGCAAGCCGTGGTGCCTTCCGTTTAGGTAACCTGGTTTGCTCCCTCCCTTCATCCGTGTCCTAAAGCTTTGGTATTGGTTCCCACAAGTAAGGATGAAGCCGTGGACCGGACACACCAATGTTGGAGAAAACCGAATTTATGTTTACCTGATAAATTTCTTTCTCCAACGGTGTGTCCGGTCCACGGCCCACCCTGGTTTTTAATCAGGTTTGAAAAATTTCTTTCTTTATACACTACAGTCACCACGGCACCCTATAGTTTCTCCTTTTTCTCCTAACCGTCGGTCGAATGACTGGGGGGGCAGAGCCAGAGGGGGGGCTATATGGACAGCTCTTGCTGGGTGCTCTCTTTGCCATTTCCTGTAGGGGAAGAGAATATCCCACAAGTAAGGATGAAGCCGTGGACCGGACACACCGTTGGAGAAAGAAATTTATCAGGTAAACATAAATTCTGTTTTTTACATTAAAAAATCCTGTGGCACACCACCATCCCAAAATTTTAAAAAAAATCACACATTGTAGTCTAATACAGCATATATAAATACACATACACACAAACACACACATACTGTATGTATTGTGCTGTGATGCCATGCCTCCTACAAACTACCCCTGCACTGGGAGTAAAAAACAAGCAAAATTTAAACAATATGTCACACCGTTGTCAGTCTGCCGTGGCACACCTGAGGATCTCTCACGGCACACTAGTGTGCCACGGCACACTGGTTGAAAAACACTGTTCTAGTTCATAATAACGCGGGTCCTGCCACAAGCAATGGGACCACACCCATTATACCCTTCCTTCTGCCTGCTAGCGGCAAGACCGCACTATTAAGAACTCTGTCCCCATAGAAAGACCAGTGACGTACAGGGACACTGAACCCAAATTTTTTATTTTGTGATTCAGATAGAGCATGCAATTTTAAGCAACTTTCTAATTTACTCCTATTCATTTTTCTTCGTTCTCTTGCTAGCTTTATTTGAAAAAGAAAGCATCTAAGCTAAGGAGCCAGCCAATTTTTGGTTCAGACCCTGGACAGCACTTGTTTATTGGTGGGTGAATGTATCCACCAATCGGCAAGAACATCCCAGGTTGTTCACCAAAAATGGGCCGGCATCTAAAATTACATTCTTGCTTTTCTTATAAAGATTCCAAGAGAATGAAGAAAATTTGATAATAGGAGTAAATTAGAAAGTTGCTTAAAATTGTATGCTCTATCTGAATCCCGAAAGAAAACATTTGGGTTCAGTGTCCCTTTTAAGAGGTAAAATATTCAATTTGTTAGGAGACGAAAATGGCTGCCAAGCTCCACCCACCAATGTTGTGTATATTTTGGTGTTAAATTTCTCCAATCAAGATTGACACTTAAATAAGTTTTCCTACTCACACACCCTGATTTGTTCATGTGTAATTTGAAATAGCTAACTGAACAATATTAAATGTGCACTGCTAAACTGTCATACAAGAAAACGGCTAACTGGACAAGAAGAAAGCTGTGGGCGGAGCTTCACGGCCATTTTCAGCTGCTAACAAACAATGATTATTTAAGTTTCATGTATTTCTTCCAAGCTTATCAATGTGGAACCCTTGCAAGATGCTTGTTTGGTATCTAACAATAAGTAATAAAGAATAAGTATTGGGTCTAGACTGTCGATTTAAAGTCTGCTCCATAGCAGCAATGCACTACTGGGAGTTAGCTGAACACATTGGGTGAGCCATTGATGAGACATATATATATATATAGCCACCAGCTAGCTCCCAGTAGTGCGTTGCTGCTCCTGAGTCTCCCTATGTTCTAAGAGAACAAAATACATTTGATAACACAAGTAAATTGAAACGTTTCTTAAAATTGCATGCTGAACCAATAGTTAAATCTTGATGTTAATGTCCCTTTAAACAACCAAAATTTCGAATCTACTTTCATTTTTATTTTGGTTGCGTTCCTTTCTTTATTTTAGTCCCCCAGAAAGACTGGAGTACATTCTGCAGATTTCAGATACCTTAACCCTGTTACTTTCTACACAGTGCTTGCAGTGCTGGGGCTCATTTATCTCTCCCCCTAACTGACCACAGCAGAGGAGATAAGATCCCTTTTAAAAGCCTTGAGTAGGGTTATCTGTCCTTGGACTGCAAAACAATGAAAATGATTCATTGTTTTAAATCCTTTTAAAGGGGAATTATTGTTGTACAAGAATCGCATGATCTAGTTTTTAAATTTTTAACTATTCTCACTTGGAACACTGTTTACCCCCACAAATGGGTAAAACACAAAGTCCCGCTGGGAGCTATAGACAACTGCTGCTCCTGAGCAGGAAACAGAATGTGAGCAGCCGTCGCTTAACTCCCAATCACAGGCTGTAGTCAGCTTGGGAGCTGCAGTATTTCTAGCTCTTGAATGAAACTTTACCCATGTGTTTACCCCCTTTTGAAAGTTTACCCATTTCAAAGTGGCCAGAAACAGTATTCTAAGGTGTATTCTGTGCCTTTAAATACTTATTGATGCTAAACAATCTCCAAAATAAATTGATACATTTAGGTGTTACACCTTTTATTAGATGAAAATGATTAAGTGAACATTTTTATCCGGCATAAACCTGTTCACTCCAACAGGTTCTTATACTTTTATCTGAGAGTGTTTGGTAAGTGGTATTTTCCTTTTATCTTTCAAAGCTGCTTGAATTTGTGTAGGACGTGTGGTCATAGCTATTTATACTTTTACATGTTTCTTCTCTCTTGTTTTCTTCCCTCTATATTCATTTGCAGGCTGGACGGTTTACCACCAATCATCAGAGCGCGTGACCTATAAATCTAGTAGCAAACCTCGTACCAGATTCCTCAGTGGACCTGTGTCTTTGTCCATCTGTTTGTATTTGTTCTTTAGTATTTAATTCATTTCTTTGCTCCTCCCAACTATAACGTTTTCCCCTTTTTTATTTAGTTCATCTTTACAATCAGTTTTGTTTTTGTTTTTTTGCAGCTTGTCCACTTACCACTAGTGATACTCAACCAACATATGGCTTCAGTATTCTGAATATATCTTTTCTGTGCACAATTATTTAACCCCATGGCTGTCCTACTTTGCTGCCAGTGATTTTATGGTCACACATTTAATGGGTTAATGTGTTAATTTTTAGGCTTTCACTTGATCATAGTGTCATTCTAAAGTGTATTGAAATCAATACAAGTAAAGAAACCATAAGTTCACTATAATTTCTGTGTATAACCAGCTGGGAAGGTGGGAAAAAAAAGTGTGATTAGTCTCCAGCCAATTAAAACTGAATAAAGCAATAATTCAGTATTTTGAGCATGTAACATTAAAGGGACATTCCAGCGAAAAACGGAATCTACATGAATGCATTACATTTTTTAATAGAAGCATTTTTGTAATACACATGTTTTAACAAAAATACTTCTAATAAAAGCAATAGCTATTTAAAAAGTGTATATAAGTATGCATCGTGCACCAGCATTTTAAACACAACACTTACTCAGAGAGCCTAAGGAACTTGTACCATCTGGTAATGACTCAATTTGTTAACTGCCAACATGATACAAGCCCCCCCTGTGCTCTGAGCAGCTGCAGTATTTAAAATGTTAATGCACTGAGAATATCTAGCTATTCTTCACATGCACGTGCAGGGAAAATGCTAGCACTATAACAGTGATAACTTTTACTAGAAGCATTTTTACCATTACATGTATGTTGCAATTATGTTTCTATTAAAAGATGTAATTTATCTATGTGCATTTCAATTTTGGCTGGAATGTCCCTTTAACATAAAGTAATTGAGACTGGCAGCACCATAGCCCAGTTGCAATCTTTAAAAGGATATGAAACCCACATTTTATATTTCATGATTCAGACAGTGCATGCAACTTTCTAATTTACTCCTATTATCAAATTTTCTTCGTTCTCTTAATATCTTTATTTGAAAAGGCAGGAATGTAAGCTTAGGAGCCACCCATTCTTGGTTCAGCACCTGGGTAGTGCTTGCTGATTGTTGTCTAAATGTAGCCACCAATCAGCAAGCGCTGTTCAGGGTTCTGAAACCAAAAATGTGCTGGCTCCTAAGTTTACATTCCTTTTTTTTTTTTCCCAAATAAAGATACCAAGATTTTGAAGAACAATTCATAATTGGGGTAAATTAGAAAGTTGCTTAAATTGCTGCTCTAGCTGAATCATTTAAGAAATAAAAATGGGTTTTATATCCCTTTTTAATATATTTTTAGATTTAAAAAAAAAATGGAGTAGCAAATAACCTATTACAGATCCTGTTGTTGAGTATTGCCATTTCTGGACATCATTCTTCATGGCTTCTTCATTACTTATCTGTTATTCTTTGTTTTTTTTTCTCTTTTGGTTTTATCATCATCTCATTTTTGTGCACTGCTTTTGCCTTATGTCTTGGGGCCAAAGTATATGTGGAACAGCTTGCAGTCTGCACAACCTAACACAAAGTCGTAACCCCTCCCAAGTGCTCTCTTTTTTTTTTGTCCGTATTTTATATAACATAGTATTTGTTTCATCATTGAAACTGTTGTGAATGTCTGCTGGTCAGAGAGAGAAAGCAAGAAATTCTTCCTGCAGTAGAACATCTCTGTAACACATGTTGGGACGATGAAGAGAGAGATTCACACAGCTCAATCAATTGTAGACGTTCACTGACGGGTACAAGTTGCATCAAACGGCTGTATAAAATAAAATGTTTTAATCTAAAGTTATTTTATATGTATACCATGGTGCTCCTAACCTTAGCCCCCTGGTTTTAAAAGTACACAGTCACTGTGTGTGTGTGTGTAAAATATATATATATCTCCAATTACCAGCTTTTTCCCACCTGAAGACATCCGCCTGGGTGCAAACTTGAACACAATACAGCAACCAAAAAAGGTGCACTCTCAGGGCTTTCCCAACAAAAGTAAAGTTACTTTATTTGAAAAATTTTCGGGGATCCCCGAAAATGTTTCAAATAAAGTAACTTTACTTTTGTTGGGAAAGCCCTGAGAGTGCACCTTTTTTTGGCTGATATATATATATATATATATATATATATATTAAACACACTCTAATCCCGCAGCTCCATACACATGTGTGTGTGTGTGTGTGTGTGTATATATGCATGCATAAAAACACACACATCTCAGTATGTATGAATGTATATATGTGTGTGTGTGTGTGTATATATATATATATATATATATATATATATATATATATATATATATATATATATATATATATATATATATATGTGTGTGTGTATGTATGTATATATATATATATATATGTGTGTGTATGTATATACTGTGTATATGTGTGTGTGTATATATATATATATATATATATATATATATATATATATTTATATGTATATGTGTATATATATATAATATTATATTATAACAGACTCTAATTCCACAGCTCCAGAAACAAGCAAGAGGAACATTTAAGAAAAACTTTATTTGAAAAAATAATTGTCATTTAGATAACATGTAAAAATCCAAAATCCAATTATAGGCCTGTAACGAGGTTTAGAGCAGACAAATAAATATATATATATGTGTGTATGAATATATGTGTTTGTATATATACTCGGGGGCAGACTGATCAGCTGGGCAAATAGGACCTGGACCAAGGGCCCAGCATGTAGGGGGCCCCACAAATGGCATCTCCATGACTCCTGGTGTGCTGCTTAAGCTGGGGTTGACAGCTATCCTATCAGTAACTAAGCAGTTAAGTGTGGGTTTAGTGAGGGGCCTGGCCCCTGAATGGGGGCCTTGTGCCAGGATGTGAGGATTGTTGCATTGGGGGGGCCTAGAGTGAGGGGGTTCTGAGTGGGGTTTGACCCTGGAGGTTGAGGGCCCTGTCTAAGGCCCTTGACACTGGGGGTACTGGCCCTGGAGGTTGTAGAGCCTGGTGGGGGCAGGACATGGAGGCTATAATGTTCATTTTCATAACTTTGGGTCAGGGTGAGACAGTGGGGGCCCTTCCCTAATTTTTGCCCGGGGCCCTGATTGGTCTCAGTCCGCCCGCCCTGTATATACTGTACTGTGTGTGTATATGTGTGTGTGTGTATAGATAGATAGTGTGTGTGGTGTATGACCACATTTTGTGAACTCTGTCTTCATTTTCACACCTGTGTAATAGAATTTTATAAACATAAATTTATATTCCAGTGTTGCTATCACAGGTTGTGTATTTTCTGCTGTGTACTGAAGAAAGGACATGATCTCGTATATTTCTGTTTAACAAGCTAATCTGATTCCGAGGAGGTATGACACATTTTCTATCATGCATAGCTATGAATTATAATGTGTTTCAATTCTCCTCTGGGCATTAGGCTGACCTTTAGCATCTAAACCATACAATCAATTTTATGTAATGAGATTGCAAGTCTGTTAGCAGATAATCAATCGGGTTGACTTTGATCAATAATTACAAAAAAAGAAATAAAAAGAAACAAAGATGTAAATTGCAACAGATAATCATTGCTCTTAGTGAATAATTTTTCATAAACTTTTTGCTGTAAAAACATAAACCCATAAATAGACATAATTACATTTCTACATGAATATTTGGCTTAGAATAATACAGACATCTTGTATTTAATACATTTTGATGCACTATCTTTAAAGCATATTGCAACAAACAATAGTATCATTTACTCCCAATGGAAATGTCAAAATTAAAGGGACAATCTACCTGAAAATGTTTGTTTAAAAAGATAGATAATCCCTTTATTACCCATTCCCCAGTTTTGCATAACCAACAGTTATATAATACACATTTTACCTCTGTAATTACCTTGTATTTAATGCCTCTGCAGATTTCCCCCTTATTTCAGATCTTCTGACAGACTTGCATTTTAGCCAGTGCTGACTCTTAAATAACTCCATGAGGGGGAAGCACAATGTTATCTATATGATACACATGAACTAGCACTGTCTAACTGTAAAAAAACTGTCAAGATAAGAAGCGGTTTTCAACGGTTTACAAATCAGTTTGAGCCTACCTAGGTTTAGCTTTCAAAAAAGAATACCAAGAGAACAAAGCAAATTTGATGATAAAACTAAATTGGAAAGTTGTTTAAAATGACATGCCCTATCTGAATCATGAAAGTTTAATTTTGTCTAGACTGTCCCTTTAAATGAAATAGTTTGGAGATGTGGATGTATCACTTAAAGGGACATGAAACTCAAAATGTTTTTCATTATACAGATAGAGAATACAATTTTAAAAGCTTTACAACTTCTATTATCAAATTTGCTGCTGTTCTTTGTTTGAAGAGATACCTAGGTAGGTAGCGTGCACATGCCTGAAGCACTACATGACGGGAAATAGTGCTGCCATCTAGTGTTCTTGCTAATGTATAACATGGTTGTAAAACTGCTGCCATATGAGCTTTCATACCTGCTTTTCAAAAAAGGATAACAATAAAACAAAAATTATAATAGAAAGTTGCTAAAAATTGTATGCTCTATCTGAATTATGAGAGAAAATGTTCTTAAGGTGTGGCTTTTTTTAATTATTTTGCATACAATGCTTATTACAGAATAGCTGGCTCATGTCTGGTTTTTTTATGTTTGCCGCATAACACAAGAATGCTCCCAAGGCTATTCTGTGCATAGGTTTTATGTGGTCACTCGTTATTGCAGCCTCTCATTGGCTACATAAAATTGGCTTGCAATTAGGAACAAAAATTAAATGGGGCACAGTGACTCAAACTTCAAAATGCAGTGATGAGCAAATTTTATGGAAAAAAAGAATTGCATTAAAGGGACAGTCTACACTAAAATTGTTATTGTTTAAAAAGGATAGACGACGTCTTTACTACCCATTCCCAGCTTTGTACAACTAACATTGTTATATTAATATTCTTTATTACATTTAAACCTTTACATTTCTGCCTGTTTCTAAGCAACTACAGACAGCCTCTAATCACATGCTTTTTATTAGCTTTTCACAACAGGGGACTGCTAGTTCACGTGGGCCATATAGACAACGTGTTCACGCCCGAGGAGTTATTTAAGAGTTAGCACAACACAGTACTAAATGCAAGTCAATAGATAATAAATAAAGAGTCATGTGATCAGGGAGCTGTTAGAAGATGCTTAGATACAAGGTAATCAGAGGTAAAAAGTATATTAAAGGGACAGTCTAGTCCAAAACAAGCTTTCATTATTTAGATAGGGCATGTGATTTTCCAATTTACTTCTATCACCAATGTTGCTTTGTTCTCTTGGTATTCTTAGTTGAAAGCTAAATCTAGGAGGTTCATATGCTAATTTCTAAGCCCTTGAAGACTGCCTCTTACCTTAGGGCACTTTGACAGTTTTTCACCACTAGAGGGTGTTAGTTCATGTGTTTCATATAGATAACACTGTGCTCACGCACGTGGTGTTCCTATGAGCCAGTACTGATTGGCTAAAATGCAAGTCTCTCAAAAGAACTGAAGTAAGGGGGCAGTTTGCTGAGGCTTAGATACAAGGTAATCACAGAGGTAAAAAGTGTATTATTATAACTGTGTTAGTTATGAAAAACTAGGGAATGGGTAATAAAGGGATTGTCTATCTTTTAAAACGATAAAAATGATATTGTAGACAGTCCCTTTAAATAATATTTCTCATTACGTACTATGTGGATAGAAGTGTTATTTGAAACTTATGCCACCATTTCCAGTATTCTTCTAATGCCAATGTTTTCTGCTTTTGTTCCTACAGAAGTAACCTCTCTATACCTCTTATTAAGATTTGCTTTGATTTACGCATGATGACATGATTGTTCGTTGGTTTTAGACAGCCGGGTTAAATGCTAAAACATAAAAAAAAATAAGTTTGAAGATTTAAAAGGATATAAAGGTCTTTTCTCGACGGCTTGTAACAAGTGCTTACTTTTCAACCTTTAAAAATACTTAAATACAGTAGAATTGCAATACTAACAAGTGCATAATAAAAAGACAATAACACTTAAAGGGACATAATACTTATGCTGCATCACTTTTAAGTAATTTAGCATATAACTGTAAAAGCGGACAAAGTATCACCTGAACATCTCTATTTAAAAAAGGAAGATATTTACCTAAAAATGTCTTCAGCTCACCAGAGTAAGTGCTGTGCAAACAGTTATACTTCAGTTGCTGTCCAGCTGCAAGTTGAAGAAAAAAAATTAGCCCATCAGCAGTACTGAGGTAATGTGTTGCCTTTGCTGTGATCTCATGAGATTTCACTAAAATCTCATGAGATTTCATAGAATTTACTTAAAGGGACAATCAACACCAGAATTGTTGTTGTTTTAAAAGATAGATAATCCCTTAATTATCCATTCCCCAGGTTTACATAACCAACACTTACATAACCAACACTTGTATCTGCAGACTGCCCCTTATTTCAGTTCTTTTGACAGACTTGCATTTTAGCCAATCAGTGCTCACTCCTTGGTAAATTCATGTGCATGAGCTGAATGTTATCTATATGAAACACATGAACTAACGCCCTCTAGTGGTCAAAATGCATTCAGCTTAGAGGCTGCCTTCAAGGTCTTAAAAATTGTCATATGAACCTCCTAGGTTTAGCTTTCAACTAAGAATACCAAGAGAACAAAGCAAAATTGGTAATAAAACTAAAGTTAAAAGTTTAAAATTACATGCCCTATCTGAATCATGAAAGGTTTTTTTGGACTTGACCGTCCCTTTAAACTGAATAGGAAAATAACATTACTGTGCCTGCACATGACAGATGTCATGCATCGACTAGCATCCTGATTAAAGTCCCTTTACAGTAGGTTGTGAATACTTAGGAAATTTGAGGTAAAAATATATTTTTTACATAGAGATGTTCAGGTGATATTTAGTCCGTTTTTTACAGCTATGCTGCATCAGTTTAAAGTGCTTTAACATTTGGGTATCATGGCCCTTTAATACAAATTAGATTTTTTTTTCTGAGAAATTTATTTTCCCCCTATTTGCTGGTCCTCTGTATCATGTGACAGCCGTCAGCCAATGATAGACTAGTATACGTACACACTGAACTTGTGCCCATGCTCACTAGGAGCTGGTGCCTCAAATTTTGCATATAAAAGACTGTGTGCAAAATTTGATAATGGAAGTAATATGAAATATATCTTAAAACTGTGTGCTTTCTGAATCATGCACGTTTAAAGGGATAGAAAGGTAAAAAAAATGTTGATGGTGCATTTCATTTTGCAATATACTTCCATTAGCAAAAATGCTTCTAGCAAAGGTTATTACCGTTTTTCTGCGGCATACGCACATATCCTGTGAGGGCCGTGCACCAGTATTTAAACGCGACACCTTTTCAGAGGGTCAGCAGTAGCTTGTAGGACACAAATGACATCTTCAGAAGCAATACACAACACAGCCACCTCTTTGAGCAGGCGTGGTGTTTGCATTCTGGTGCACAGGCTCTCACAGGATATGTGCGTATGCCACTGAAAACCAGTAAAAAAATTTTTGCTAGAAGCATTTTTGCTAATGGGAGTGCATTGCACAAATGCAAATATATTTTAAATTGATGCACATTTAATTTTTGACCATTCTATCTCTTTAATGTTGACTTTGACCCTTTAACCTATTGAAAACCTTTTTTGTTTATTTTCTGCTTTAATTGTCCATTAAGTTGAGTAGTAAGTCTCTTTTTAATCGACTATTCACGTACATCATAACGGGTAATAAACTAAATTTGTTGCTCCACCCTAAAGATGGATAGACATGGGGGCCGATTTATCAAGTGTCGGGCGGACCTGATCCGCCGTAGCGGATCATGTCCGCCCAACATCTGTAAATGCCGACAGCATATGCTGTTGGCTATTAACGTTGCACAAACATTTCTAGTGAAATGTTGGTGCAATGCCGCCCCCTGCAGATTAATGGACAATCGGCCGCTAGCAGGGGACGTCAATCATCCCGAGCACTTAAAGGGCCATTAAACCCAAACATTTTCTTTCACAATTCAGATAGAGAATACAATTTTAAACAACATTCCAATTTACTTCTATTATCTAATTTGCTGCAATCTTTGTATATACTTTGTTAAAGAAATAGCAATGCACATTGGTGAGCCAATCACATGAGGCATCTATGTGCAGCCACCAATCAGAAGCTACTGAGCCTATCTAGATATGTTTTTCAGGAAAGAATATCAAGAGAATGAAGCAAATTAGATAATAGAAGTAAATTATAAAGTTGTTTAAATTGGTATTCTCTATCTGAATCATGAAAGAAAAAATGTGAGTTTAATGTCCCTTTAATGCCTCCCACCTCTCTGGCATCTAGTCTTTTCTTTGCCTGCATAGGAGGAGGGTAAATAATTGAAGTACTCCAGATTCTTTGTTGAGAGGGGTCCTTATTTCCTCCTTTAGAGAGCTGCTACTAAGAGACAGAGGGGAGATTGAAGTATTGGGTAGTGACATAATTAGTCTCAGTGAAGGAGCTAGTCACAGGCTTGCCACAGGTGTCTCAGGGACTGGGGCCCAAGCCGCCTCTTGTTGTGTTGTCGACATACTCCTTACAGAGATCCTCTACTGTGAATGTCTGGTCCACTAAGGCCCCGCAGAACTTTGTTTGCAAATATGATACTGATATCAAGCTTTCTCCAATCAGCAATATCTCAAGTCTCTCATCTTCATGAATTACAGACTGAATACCTATTTTAGACTTCTTTGATGCTGTATTGAACTTTTATTTCAGACCATAAAGCCTGTTAGAAGAAAAATTTCTCAAATCTTTGGAAAGTTGTTTGTTTCCTGCCATGAAAACCAGGGTTTTATCTGGTATTCTTTAAAAATTCCAAGAATTCTTCTTTTTGCAAGTTGGCGCGGATAAGGACATATCAGCTAACGCTTTAGTCCTATTTCAGCTTTTTGTTTTGTTTCATACTACAGGAAAATTGCTAAATGTCTATGCTTTGTTCAGTCTTAGGGCTCGATGATATATTGTTCGCCAGCTCAAACCTTCTTTTTCTCGCTGACACTCGCAGGGCTGCCCCGGTGCAATGATCGTAAAAAAGGGGCAGTCCCTGCGAGTTGTGAGATGGCTCCTATTAAAAGTAATGGAGCTCGCTGTATAGGGAAACTTCGCTCCTTAGTGCGAAGTTAGCAGAGAGCAGGGGGAGCACTTTAAAATTAAAATCCTGCAGCCAATATAACTCAGATTACGTTGCTTTCTGCTTATAGCATCTTACATTTGCCTATATGTTCGTATGCATTTGTTTTTCTATTGGGGTTATAAGTGTTCGTATTGTTTTGACAAAACTGTGATATCTGCAGTGCGAAAATCTTTATAGAATTACGCTGGGATTAGTGAGACATTTTCATATACGCCCATGTTCAGCCCATTTTATGAAAAAACAACAATTACGCTTTGCATTTTGTATTTATAAATTCAAATTTCTGTGTGATTTTTGCACATTCAGTGTACTACAATTACGATTTACGCTGTGAATATTTCATTTGATTTATTCCTGTGTAAATTAGATTCTAATTTTACGTTTTTGTTAACATACGATTTTTGGTGAAGAATTTGATTTATTCCTGTTGTAATTAGATTCTAATTTTACGTTTTTGTTAACGTACGATTTTTGGTGAAGAATTTTGTTACGATTTTTGATGCACCTTAACAATACAATTTTTCCCTGCTTATTTTTGTGTGAATGATTCAAATATTTGTTTTGTATAATGTTTAAAATACGAATTTTGTTGTGCACATTTCATATGAAAATGCAGTATACGCCCCTTAGCGAGACACCCTGTTTTCAGGGTAAAAAATGGCTTTAGATCATTCCACCTGGGAAAACATAATTTATGTAAGAACTTACCTGATAAATTCATTTCTTTCATATTAGCAAGAGTCCATGAGCTAGTGACGTATGGGATATACATTCCTACCAGGAGGGGCAAAGTTTCCCAAACCTCAAAATGCCTACAAATACACCCCTCACCACACCCACAAATCAGTTTAACGAATAGCCAAGAAGTGGGGTGATAAGAAAAAAGTGCGAAAGCATATAAAATAAGGAATTGGAATAATTGTGCTTTATACAAAAAAATCATAACCACCACAAAAAAGGGCGGGCCTCATGGACTCTTGCTAATATGAAAGAAATGAATTTATCAGGTAAGTTCTTACATAAATTATGTTTTCTTTCATGTAATTAGCAAGAGTCCATGAGCTAGTGACGTATGGGATAATGACTACCCAAGATGTGGATCTTTCCACGCAAGAGTCACTAGAGAGGGAGGGATAAAATAAAGACAGCCAATTCCTGCTGAAAATAATCCACACCCAAAATAAAGTTTAATGAAAAACATAAACAGAAGATGCAAACTGAAACCGCTGCCTGAAGTACTTTTCTACCAAAAACTGCTTCAGAAGAAGAAAATACATCAAAATGGTAGAATTTAGTAAAAGTATGCAAAGAGGACAAAGTTGCTGCTTTGCAAATCTGATCAACCGAAGCTTCATTCCTAAACGCCCAGGAAGTAGAAACTGACCTAGTAGAATGAGCTGTAATCCTTTGAGGCGGAGTTTTACCCGACTCGACATAGGCATGATGAATTAAAGATTTCAACCAAGATGCCAAAGAAATGGCAGAAGCTTTCTGGCCTTTTCTAGAACCGGAAAAGATAACAAATAGACTAGAAGTCTTTCGGAAAGACTTAGTAGCTTCAACATAATATTTCAAAGCTCTAACAACATCCAAAGAATGCAACGATTTCTCCTTAGAATTCTTAGGATTAGGACATAATGAGGGAACCACAATTTCTCTACTAATGTTGTTGGAATTCACAACCTTAGGTAAAAATTCAAAAGAAGTTCGCAACACCGCCTTATCCTGATGAAAAATCAGAAAAGGAGACTCACAAGAAAGAGCAGATAATTCAGAGACTCTTCTGGCAGAAGAGATCGCCAAAAGGAACAAAACTTTCCAAGAAAGTAATTTAATGTCCAATGAATGCATGGGTTCAAAAGGAGGAGCTTGAAGAGCCCCCAGAACCAAATTCAAACTCCAAGGAGGAGAAATTGACTTAATGACAGGTTTTATACGAACCAAAGCTTGTACAAAACAATGAATATCAGGAAGATTAGCAATCTTTCTGTGAAAAAGAACAGAAAGAGCAGAGATTTGTCCTTTCAAAGAACTTGCGGATAAACCTTTATCTAAACCATCCTGAAGAAACTGTAAAATTCTCGGAATTCTAAAAGAATGCCAAGAAAAATGATGAGAAAAACACCAAGAAATATAAGTCTTCCAGACTCTATAATATATCTCTCTAGATACAGATTTACGAGCCTGTAACATAGTATTAATCACAGAGTCAGAGAAACCTCGTTGACCAAGAATCAAGCGTTCAATCTCCATACCTTTAAATTTAAGGATTTGAGATCCTGATGGAAAAAAGGACCTTGCGACAGAAGGTCTGGTCTTAGCGGAAGAGTCCACGGATGGCAAGAGGCCATCCGGACAAGATCCGCATACCAAAACCTGTGAGGCCATGCCGGAGCTACCAGCAGAACAAACGAGCATTCCTTCAGAATCTTGGAGAATACTCTTTGAAGAAGAACTAGAGGCGGAAAGATATAGGCAGGATGATACTTCCAAGGAAGTGATAATGCATCTACTGCTTCCGCCTGAGGATCCCGGGATCTGGACAGATACCTGGGAAGTTTCTTGTTTAGATGAGACGCCATCAGATCTATTTCTGGAAGCTCCCACATTTGAACAATCTGAAGAAATACCTCTGGGTGAAGAGACCATTCGCCCGGATGCAACGTTTGGCGACTGAGATAATCCGCTTCCCAATTGTCTATACCTGGGATATGAACCGCAGAGATTAGACAGGAGCTGGATTCCGCCCAAACCAGAATTCGAGATACTTCTTTCATAGCCAGAGGACTGTGAGTCCCTCCTTGATGATTGATGTATGCCACAGTTGTGACATTGTCTGTCTGAAAACAAATGAACGATTCTCTCTTCAGAAGAGGCCAAGACTGAAGAGCTCTGAAAATTGCACGGAGTTCCAAAATATTGATCGGTAATCTCACCTCCTGAGATTCCCAAACTCCTTGTGCCGTCAGAGATCCCCACACAGCTCCCCAACCTGTAAGACTTGCATCTGTTGAAATTACAGTCCAGGTCAGAAGAACAAAAGAAGCCCCCTGAATTAAACGATGGTGATCTGTCCACCACGTTAGAGAGTGTCGTACAATCGGTTTTAAAAATATTAATTGAGATATCTTTGTGTAATCCCTGCACCATTGATTCAGCATACAGAGCTGAAGAGGTCGCATGTGAAAACGAGCAAAGGGGATCGCGTCCGATGCAGCAGTCATAAGGCTACCGAAGGGAATGATTGTGACTGAAGGTTTCGACAAGCTGAAATCAATTTTAGACGTCTCTTGTCTGTCAAAGACAGAGTCATGGACACTGAATCTATCTGGAAACCCAGAAAGGTTACCCTTGTCTGAGGAATCAATGAACTTTTTAGTGAATTGATCCTCCAACCATGATCTTGAAGAAACAACACAAGTCGATTCGTATGAGATTCTGCTAAATGTAAAGACTGAGCAAGTACCAAGATATCGTCCAAATAAGGAAATACCACAATACCCTGTTCTCTGATTACAGACAGAAGGGCACCGAGAACCTTTGTAAAAATTCTTGGAGCTGTAGCTAGGCCAAACGGCAGAGCCACAAACTGGTAATGCTTGTCCAGAAAAGAGAATCTCAGGAACTGATAATGATCTGGATGAATCGGAATATGCAGATATGCATCCTGTAAATCTATTGTGGACATATAATGCCCTTGTTGAACAAAAGGCAAGATAGTCCTTACAGTTACCATTTTGAACGTTGGTATCCTTACATAACGATTCAATATTTTTAGATCCAGAACTGGTCTGAAGGAATTCTCCTTCTTTGGTACAATGAAGAGATTCGAATAAAACCCCAGCCCCTGTTCCAGAACTGGAACTGGCATAATTACTCCAGCCAACTCTAGATCTGAAACACATTTCAGAAATGCTTGAGCTTTCACTGGATTTACTGGGACACGGGAAAGAAAAAGTCTCTTTGCAGGAGGTCTTATCTTGAAACCAATTCTGTACCCTTCTGAAACAATGTTCTGAATCCAAAGATTGTGAACAGAATTGATCCAAATTTCTTTGAAAAAACGTAACCTGCCCCCTACCAGCTGAGCTGGAATGAGGGCCGCACCTTCATGTGGACTTAGAAGCTGGCTTTGCTTTTCTAGAAGGCTTGGATTTATTCCAGACTGGAGATGGTTTCCAAACTGAAACTGCTCCTGAGGATGAAGGATCAGGCTTTTGTTCTTTGTTGAAACGAAAGGAACGAAAACGATTATTAGCCCTGTTTTTACCCTTAGATTTTTTATCCTGTGGTAAAAAAGTTTCTTTCCCACCAGTAACAGTTGAGATAATAGAATCCAACTGAGAACCAAATAATTTGTTACCCTGGAAAGAAATGGAAAGTAGAGTCGATTTAGAAGACATATCAGCATTCCAAGTTTTAAGCCATAAAGCTCTTCTAGCTAAAATAGCTAGAGACATAAACCTGACAACTCTGATAATATCAAAAATGGCATCACAGATAAAATTATTAGCATGTTGAAGAAGAATAATAATATTATGAGAATCATGATCTGTTACTTGTTGCGCTAAAGTTTCCAACCAAAAAGTTGAAGCTGCAGCAACATCAGCCAATGATATAGCAGGTCTAAGAAGATTACCTGAACACAGATAAGCTTTTCTTAGAAAGGATTCAATTTTCCTATCTAAAGGATCCTTAAAGGAAGTACCATCTGCCGTAGGAATAGTAGTACGTTTAGCAAGGGTAGAGATAGCCCCATCAACTTTAGGGATTTTGTCCCAAAACTCTAATCTGTCAGACGGCACAGGATATAATTGCTTAAAACGTTTAGAAGGAGTAAATGAATTACCCAAATTATTCCATTCTCTGGAAATTACTTCAGAAATAGCACCAGGAACAGGAAAAACTTCTGGAATCACCACAGGAGATTTAAAGACCTTATCTAAACGTTTAGATTTAGTATCAAGAGGACCAGAATCCTCAATTTCTAAAGCAATTAGTACTTCTTTAAGTAAAGAACGAATAAATTCCATTTTAAATAAATATGAAGATTTATCAGCATCAACCTCTGAGACAGAATCCTCTGAACCAGAAGAGTCATTAGAATCAGAATGATGATGTTCATTTAAAAATTCATCTGTATAAAGAGAAGTTTTAAAAGATTTTTTATGTTTACTAGAAGGAGGAATAACAGACATAGCCTTCTTGATGGATTCAGAAACAAAATCTCTTATGTTATCAGGAACATTCTGAACATTAGATGTTGATGGAACTGCAACAGGTAATGGTACATTACTAAAGGAAATATTATCTGCATTAACAAGTTTGTCATGACAATTAATACAAACAACAGCTGGAGGAACAGCTACCAAAAGTTTACAGCAGATACACTTAGCTTTGGTAGTTCCAGCACCAGACAGCGATTTTCCTGAAGTATCTTCTGACTCAGATGCAACGTGAGACATCTTGCAATATGTAAGAGAAAAAAACAACATATAAAGCAAAATTGATCAAATTCCTTAAATGACAGTTTCAGGAATGGGAAAAAATGCCAAGGAACAAGCTTCTAGCAACCAGAAGCAAAGAAAAATGAGACTTAAATAATGTGGAGACAAAAGCGACGCCCATATTTTTTTAGCGCCAAATAAGACGCCCACATTATTTGGCGCCTAAATGCTTTTGGCGCCAAAAATTATGCCACGTCCGGAGCGCCGACATTTTTTGCGCAAAAGAACGTCAAAAATGACGCAACTTCCGGCGACACGTATGACGCCGGAAACAGAAAAGATTTTTTGCGCCAAAAAAGTCAGCGCCAAGAATGACGCAATAAAATGAAGCATTTTCAGCCCCCGCGAGTCTAACAGCCCACAGGGAAAAAAGTCACATTTTTAAGGTAAGAAAAATAATTGATTCAAGTGCATTATCCCAAATATGAAACTGACTGTCTGAAAATAAGGAATGTTGAACATCCTGAGTCAAGGCAAATAAATGTTTGAATACATATATTTAGAACTTTATTAAAAAAGTGCCCAACCATAGCTTAGAGTGTCACAGAAAATAAGACTTACTTACCCCAGGACACTCATCTACAAGTTTGTAGAAAGCCAAACCAGTACTGAAACGAAAATCAGCAGAGGTAATGGTATATATATAAGAGTATATCGTCGATCTGAAAAGGGAGGTAAGAGATGAATCTCTACGACCGATAACAGAGAACCTATGAAATAGACCCCGTAGAAGGAGATCACTGCATTCAAATAGGCAATACTCTCCTCACATCCCTCTGACATTCACTGCACGCTGAGAGGAAAACCGGGCTCCAACCTGCTGCGGAGCGCATATCAACGTAGAATCTAGCACAAACTTACTTCACCACCTCCATAGGAGGCAAAGTTTGTAAAACTGATTTGTGGGTGTGGTGAGGGGTGTATTTGTAGGCATTTTGAGGTTTGGGAAACTTTGCCCCTCCTGGTAGGAATGTATATCCCATACGTCACTAGCTCATGGACTCTTGCTAATTACATGAAAGAAATAGGACTGGAGAGCATTCTTTAATAATCTCGTCAGCCCAGAGAGCTTTCAATCATCGAGCCCTTAGTCTCTAATCCAAATTCTCCTCTTTGGAACGTTAATTTGTTGGGGTTTTTTTTACAAGCTTTTCAGGTTTCTCTTTTAGAATTTGCATGCTTTGGATATTTGGAGGTTTTTGTTGCTTTTAGCAATATCTTCTGCCCAGAAGACTTTCTGTATCTTTTGCTCTTTCTTGTCTTATTTTTATCAAGATAAGACCGTTTTAAAAAGGACTCAATATTTATTTTTTATCTAAAATGATTTTTCGGATAACGGCAATCAGGAAGTTATAGCCCATCTCCTTGTCCTAAGCCAAATAATTCATTTGATGGCCTCTTACTTAAAGGGACATGAAACCCAAAATGTTTCTTTCATGCTTTAGAGAGAATACAATTTTAAACAACTTTCTAATTTACTTCTATTATTTAATTTGCTTACTTATCTTGTTATCCTTTGCTGAAAGGTTTATCTAGGAAAGCTCAGGAGCAGTAAAGAACCTAGGTTCTAGCTGCTGATTGGTGGTTGCATATATACATACCAATTGTCATTGGCTCATGCATGAGTTCAGTCAGCAACCAGTAGTGCATTGCTGGTCATTCAACAAAGCATACCAAGAGAACAAAGACAATTTGATAATAGGAGTAAATTAGAACGTTGCTTAGATTTGCATGCTCTATCTGAATCATGGAAGAAAAAATGTGGGTTTCATATCCTTTTAGTTTAGATTGTAAGATCATTAAAATTATACTTTAAAATTATAAAGATTTTTTAGTCAATCTTTTAATTTATTTGTCCCATTGTCCTTGTAAAGTTATGAGGGCAAAATCTATAGCTTTTTGGCTAAACCGCATGATTACCAATGTTTTCTTGGAGGCAGAATAGTTTTTTCCAAAACACATTATTGCAAATTTTTCTAGATCAATTTCCTCTTCTTGGATTTTCAGGAAAAGGCTTATATTAAATAAATTGTGCAAGGCAGCAACATACTTCTTGCCATATTCTATAACTTTGATGTGTTCGGCAGGAAAGTCCTCCAGGCAGCATTGTCTGGTAATTAGGTGCCTACCTTTAAAAAAAAAAAAAAAAAGTTGTCCTTACTCATGGACTCCAAATCTTGGGAATTAGTTCCCAGGAACTCAGGAACTCTCTCCACCATATGAAAAAAAAAATATGCTTACCTGATGAATTCATTTATTTCATTGTGGTGAGAGTCTACAAGACCCACCCATTTTCTTTTTTCTGGCGGAAGTTCTAGTTTGCACCTCATCTACCCTACTTTGTCCTTTCTTACCTTTCTTGGCTATACATCAGACTAGAACAACAGAAAGGTGGGAGGGGTTAAGTGCTCTTAGATTTTTAGGAATCTTTGCCTCCTCCCAGTGGCCAGGAGTTGAATCCCAAGAGTAATGGCGACTTCACTGAACTTCTTTCTGAAATTGGTCTGCCTTGCTTTAGTCAGGAGAGTCTGGAATTCAGCCCAGTGTCCAAGCCTAGATCACTAGATGCATACTTAAGATGATTGAAAATGACTACAATCTGGAATTCAATAATAGCATTAGACAAAGAACAATACAATTTTTAAAGGAAACAGCAAAGAAGATGCTCATGCAGAAGGTTCAATCAAAATAAAAACTATAAAGCAGACTATATTACAAGCCTTTATGATACCAGTTTCGGGGGTCTATTTATGTAGGTGCAGACAGACATGATCCACTGTAGCGTATCACGTCCGCCGCACATCGATACATGCCCACAGCATACGCTCTCTGCATTTATCATTGCACCAGCAGATCTTGTGAACTGCTGGCGCAATATCGCCCCTGCAGGTTCGCGGCCAATCGGCCGCTAGCAGGGGGTGTCAATCAACCCGATTGTATTCGATTGGGCTAACTGCTGTTCGCAACCTCAGAGGTGGCGGACGAGTTAAGGAGCAGTGGTCTTAGGACCGCTGCTTCTTAACTTCTGCTTCAGTCGGAAGCAGCATCCGCTGCTTCATAAATAGACCCAATGGACTCAAGGCTGAGGAGTAGTTTTATGAAAATCAAGGAATTCAAAATAGAGTGTAACAGTTATGTAACCTTCAACGAATAATTAAGTTGGGATCTCTACAGATGTATGTTATGCATTAGAGGAACCTATTTATTGGGACATTCTACTTCAGAAGTGTTGTTTAAAAAGATAGAGAATTCTATCCCTATATTACCTATTCCCCAATTCTTGCATAACAAACAGTTATATTAATATACTTGTTACCTCTGATTACCTTGTATCTAAGCCTCTTCAGACAGCCCCCTTATTTCAGTTCTTTTGTCAAACTTGCATTTTAACCAATCAGTGCTGACTCATAAATAACTCCACGAGAGTGAGCACAGTGTTATCTATATGGCACACACAAACTAGCACTGTCTAGCTGTGAAAAACGGTGAAAATGCAATGAGCTAAGAGGCGGCCTTTAAGGGCTTAGAAATTGGTATATGAGCCTACCTATGTTTAGCGTTCAACAAAGAATAACAAGTGAACAAAGCAAATTTGATTACAAAAGTAAAATGAAACGTTTTTAAAAATTGCATGCCCTATCTGAATCATGACATTTTAGGAGGATTTTTATAATACTGATATCAGAGTTGGGGGGAAAAATCTTTCAGATATTTGTTAATGCAGGGGACATGAAACATGTCAGTATACAGGTGTTAAACAATGATGTACTTCTTGAAGAATCCAAACCTCCAGCTCATGGGAGAGTTCAGTATGGTGTGCAACCTAATTGGGGTTAAAGGGATAGTAAGCCTAATTTTTTTTTTTTTTTTTTTTTCATGATTTGGATACAGCAGCAATTTTAAGCAACTTTCTAATCAATTATTCTTTGTTCTTTTGGTATCTTTATTTGAAAAAGTAGGAATATAAGCTTATGAGCCAGCCCATTTTTGGTTTCTGCACCCTGGCTAACGCTTGTGATTGGTGGCTACATTTAGTAAACCAATAAGCAATTGCAACCCAGGTTCTGAACTAAAAATGTGTTGGCTCTTAAGTTTACAGTACATTACTGCTTTTCAAATAAAGATACCAAGAGAATGAAGAAAAATTAATAGGAGTAAATTAGAAAGTTGCTGAAAATTGTATGCTCTATCTGAATCATGAAAGAAAAAAAAAATGGGTTTACTATCCCTTTTAAGCACCATCACCCCAACAAATAAACGCCTTAGATTTATTTAGCCAGAGTTAAAAAAAAAGTTTTGGACCCATGTCCTTAATCATGTTGAATTATATCTTCATTGACATCACAAATAAATACCCCTATAAACCCTACTTCCAAATACAACATACAGTACTCTTTATCTTTACATAGCACCACCTAGTGAACAAAGCAAGGAATTGTTATGAAAACTTTGAGGCAAAAAATGCAGTTCCTTGATCTACAAAAAAACAGTCCAATCAAGGTCCTCTATTCATACCCCCGGCTAAATAAATCTTTCCAAGGAGTTGGTGGTGCTTCTTTATTTTTTGCTGAAGAATCATGGCTAGCTAGTAAACTTAATTTAGAGCAGGTAGCTTCTGAGTACATGATATAAGAAACTTTAGTTATTGTTACATAAGACATTTTGACACAGCTTAAAAATAAGGCTTCAGTGAATGAAGAAATCGATTTGCAATCTTGGACAATAATATAAGTCAATTTGCTTTTGTAAGATGTTAGCAACAGATCGACATTCTTCCTTTACGAAAATACAAGTTCTAAACTAGGTCAAGATTAAGTTGCTCTGGTGTGCAGCAAAGCCAACAGAAATGTACAATTTCAGTTCATAAAATTAAAGTATTTATGGCTGCAATTGGCATAGTCATTCTCCATTTAAATTATACCTAAAGGGATATTAAACCCACATTTTTCCTTACCACCTATATTGTTTAAACCTTGAAGGTGCTCCTTTAAAGTGATATGAAACCTGGGTAGGGTTTACTGATTGGTGGCTACATTTAGCCACCAATCAGCAAGCACTACCCAGGTGCTGAACCATAAATGAGCCACCTTCTAAGCTTACATTCCTGCTTTTCAAATAAAGATTCCAAAATAACTAAGACAAATGGATAATGAAAGTAGATTATAAAGTTGTTTAAAGTTGCATGCCCTATCTGAATCATGAAAGAAACAAAATTGGGTTTCAAGTCACTTTAAAGGAGAACCTTGAATGTGTAACAGTATAGGGATGATGGCAAGGAATGATAGAATGACATATGGTTAAAAAATAAGTTAACATACATTTAGCAGGCCCTGTTATTTTATCAGCTTAGGTTTACTTTGTATTAAATTGGTTTTATTTGGTGACTTAAAGTACTCTGTGAGGTAGTGATAGATTTAAATTGGATTTTACTTAATTAAAAGGGGTTTTGTACTGTGTGCGTTTTTTTTGTATATATATGTATGTGTGTATATATGTGTGTGTATGTATGTGTGTGTATATATATATATATATATATATATATATATAATAATTTTTTTTACTATGCTTTTAACCCGTGAGCAGGGCATGGTCAGTCAGCAAATCAGAAGCAGTTATCACATGTATAAACCAATCACAGTGCACATTCTACTTGAGACCTGCACTGTATGTGATCTTTGATTTGATTATATTTCTTTCTCATTCTTTTTCTCATATTCAAAGACTTATGGGTCACCTGTTTCATATATTCACATCTCACTAGTGTACCCTGGCACTATAGAATGGAACAGAACAGACATCTTTTGTTTTGCCTAGTTTACAGGACAGGATTTTCTTACTAACACAATGACTAAACATTCTCTTTTTTGTATTAAAGCTAATGTGAAGAAATTGAAAGACAACTGAGCTGTCTTTCAGCAATTTAATTTTCCTGCTTAAAACCAAGATTCAGCAAAACTGCCTCTTAAAGGATTACTTTCTGTTATAATTTTTAAGCTAAACAACTAACATATTAAAGTTAATAAACATTAATTAAAACCTACTGACCTATATTTTCTCCAAAACGAAGTTTCATAACGTTCTAAAAGTTATATCTATTATTCGCCGATGATGTCACGTTATCCTGCCCACTATTTTCAGCACTGCATGTTCAAAATACTTAAACCAATAACTTTGTGTTTAAAGCGCCATTTTGAAACCTAGGTATTGTAAATGGATTGGTACAGAGCAAAGGATACCCACTGAGCGGGTTTGGAAAACAATTAAATTTGCAGACAAGATTTCTGATATACGGTAGAGATATGTTAATGAAATACTATTGATAAAAAGCGTATTTGGGGTAGTTAGTTAGTAACAGGCATAGAAAATATTTACTTACAGTGGCCCTTTAATCTAATTGTAGCAGAATGCTGCTCTCTAGCTGTGAAACTAAAGCCCAGAGCTTTGCAATTAAAGGGACACTGAACCCAAATTTTTTCTTTTGTAATTCAGAAAGAGCATGCAATTTTAAGCAACTTTCTAATTTACTCCTATTATCAATTTTTCTTCGTTCTCTTGCTATCATTATTTGAAAAAGAAGGCATCTAAGCGTTTTTTTGGTTTCAGTACTCTGGACAGCACCTTTTAATTGGTGCATGAATTTATCCACCAATCAGCAAGGACAACCCGGGTTGTTCACCAAAAATGGGCCGGCATATAAACTTACATTCTTGCATTTCAAATAAAGATACCAAGAGAATGAAGAAAATTTGATAATAGGAGTAAATTAGAAATTTGCTTAAAATTTCATGCTCAATCTGAATCACAAAATAATTTTTTTGGGTACAGTGTCCCTTTAAAGATATTTCTTTCATGTAATTAGCAAGAGTCCATGAGCTAGTGACGTATGGGATATACATTCCTACCAGGAGGGGCAAAGTTTCCCAAACCTTAAAATGCCTATAAATACACCCCTCACCACACCCACAATTCAGTTCAGTTTTACAAACTTTGCCTCCGATGGAGGTGGTGAAGTAAGTTTGTGCTAGATTCTACGTTGATATGCGCTCCGCAGCAAGTTGGAGCCCGGTTTTCCTCTCAGCGTGCAGTGAATGTCAGAGGGATGTGAGGAGAGTATTGCCTATTTGAATGCAGTGATCTCCTTCTAAGGGGTCTATTTCATAGGTTCTCTGTTATCGGTCGTAGAGATTCATCTCTTACCTCCCTTTTCAGATCGACGATATACTCTTATATATACCATTACCTCTGCTGATTCTCGTTTCAGTACTGGTTTGGCTATCTGCTATATGTAGATGAGTGTCCTGGGGTAAGTAAGTCTTATTTTCTGTGACACTCCTAGCTATGGTTGGGCACTTTGTTTATAAAGTTCTAAATATATGTATTCAAACATTTATTTGCCTTGACTCAGAATGTTCAACTTTCCTTATTTTTCAGACAGTCAGTTTCATATTTGGGATAATGCATTTTAATTTAACATTTTTTACCTTAAAATTTGACTTTTTCCCTGTGGGCTGTTAGGCTCGCGGGGGCTGAAAATGCTTCATTTTATTGCGTCATTCTTGGCGCGGACTTTTTTGGCGCAAAAATTCTATTTCCGTTTCCGGCGTCATACGTGTCGCCGGAAGTTGCGTCATTCTTTGACGTTATTTTGCGCCAAAAATGTCGGCGTTCCGGATGTGGCGTCATTTTTGGCGCCAAAAAGCATTTAGGCGCCAAATAATGTGGGCGTCTTATTTGGCGCGAAAAAATATGGGCGTCACTTTTGTCTCCACATTATTTAAGTCTCATTTTTTATTGCTTCTGGTTGCTAGAAGCTTGTTCTTTGGCATTTTTTCCCATTCCTGAAACTGTCATTTAAGGAATTTGATCAATTTTGCTTTATATGTTGTTTTTTTTTCTTTTACATATTGCAAGATGTTCCACGTTGCAACTGAGTCAGAAGATACTTCAGGAAAATCACTGCACAATGCTGGAGCTACCAAGCTAAGTGTATCTGCTATAAACTTTTGGTATCTGTTTCTCCAGCTGTTATTTGTATTGCATGTCATGTCAAACTTATTAATGCAGATAAAATTTCCTTTAGTACTGTTACATTACCTGTTGCTGTTCCGTCAACATCTAATTTTCAGAGTGTTCCTGATAACATAAGAGATTTTATTTTTTAAATCCATTAAGAAGGCTATGTCTGTTATTTTTCCTTCTAGTATACATAAAAGTCTTTTAAAACTTCTCTTTTTTTCAGATGAATTTTTAAATGAACATCATCATTCTGATACTGATAATGGTTCTTCTGGTTCTGAGGTTTCTGTCTCAGAGGTTGATGCTGATAAATCTTTGTATTTGTTCAAGATGGAATTTATTCGTTCTTTACTTAAAGAAGTGTTATTTGCATTAGAAATAGAGGATTCTGGTCCTCTTGATACTAAATGTAAACGTTTAAATAAGGTTTTTAAATCTCCTGTAGTTATTCCAGAAGTGTTTTATCTCCCTGATGCTATTTCTGAAGTAATTTCCAGGGAATGGAATAATTTGGGTAATTTATTTACTCCTTCTAGACGTTTAAGCAAATTATATCCTGTGCCATCTGACAGATTAGAGTTTTTTGGGACAAAAATCCCTAAGGTTATGGGGCTGTCTCTACTCCTGCTAATGTACTACTATTCCTACGGCAGATAGTACTTCATTTAAGGATCCTTTAGATAGGAAAATTGAATCCTTTCTAAGAAAAGCTTACTTATGTTCAGGTAATCTTCTTAGACCTGCTATATTTTTAGCGGATGTTGCTGCAGCTTCAACTTTTTGGTTAGAAGCTTTAGCGCAACAAGTAACAGATCATAATTTTATAGCATTATTTTTATTCTATAACATGCTAATAATTTTATTGGTGATACCATCTTTTGATATCAATAGAGTTGATGTCAGGTATATGTCTCTAGCTATTTTAGCTAGAATAGCTTTATGGATTAAACTTGGATTGCTGACATGTCTTCTAAGTCAACTTTGCTTTCCCTTTCTTTCCAGGGTAAATAATCATTTTCGTTCCTTTCCTCACAAGGAACAAAAGCCTGATCCTTCATCCTCAGGAGCGGTATCAGTTTGGAAACTATTTCCAGTTTGGAATATATCCAAGCCTTATAGAAACCTATAGCCAGCTCCTAAGTACCTATGAAGGTGCGGCCCTTATTCCAGCTCAGCTGGTATGGGGCAGATTACGTTTTCTTCAAAGAAATTTGGATCAATTCCGTTCTTAATCTCTGGTTTCAGAAACATTGTTTCAGAAAGGTACAGAATTGGCTTCAAGTTAAGGCCTCCTGCTAAGAGATTCTTTTCTTTCCCGTGTCCCAGTTAACACAGCAAAGGCTCAGCATTTCTGAAATGTGTTTCAGATCTAGAGTTGGCTGGAGTATTTATGCCAGTTCCAGTTCTGGAACAGGGGCTGGGGTCTTATTTTATCTCTTCATTGTACCAAAGAAGGTCAATTCCTTCAGACCAGTTCCGGATCTATCATTATTGAATCATTATGTTAGGATACCAACATTCAAGATGGTTACTGTAGGACTATCCTGCCTTTTGTTTAGCAAGGGCATTATATGTCTACAATAGATTTACAGGATGTGTATCTGCATATTCCGATTCATCCAGATCACTTTTAGTGTCTGAGATTCTCTTTTTAGACAAGCATTACCAGTTTTGTGGCTCTACCGTTTTTCAAAGGTTCTCGGTGCCCTTCTTTCTGTAATCAGAGAATAGGGTTTTGGTATTTCCTTATTTGGACGATATCTTGGTATTTGCTCAGTCTTCTCATTTTCGAAGAATCTTATACGAATCGACTTGTGTTGTTTCTTCAAGTTCATGGTTGGAGGATCAATT
The DNA here is from genome assembly GCF_027579735.1 of Bombina bombina. Lineage (NCBI taxonomy): Eukaryota > Metazoa > Chordata > Amphibia > Anura > Bombinatoridae > Bombina > Bombina bombina. The sequence continues at coordinate 272,938,234 of NC_069505.1, forward strand.
TACCAATCAGTTCATTGATTCCTCAGACAAGGGTAACCTTTTTAGGTTTCTAGATAAATTCAGTGTCTATGACTCTGTCCTTGTCAGACAAGAGAAGTTTAACATTGATATCAGCTTGTCAAAACCTTCAGTCACAATCATTCCCTTTGGTAGCCTTATGCATGTAAATGTTGGGTCTTAGGACTGCCGCATCAGATGCGATCTCCTTTGCTTGTTTTCACATGCGACCTCTTCAGCTCTGTATGCTGAACCAATGGTGCAGGGATTACTCAAAGATATCTCAATTAATATCTTTAAACCGATTTTACAACACTCTCTGACATGGTGGACAGATCACCATCGTTTAGTTCAGGGGGCTTCTTTGTTCTTCCGACCTGGACTATAATCTCAACAGATGCAAGTCTTACAGGTTGGGGAGCTGTGTGGGGGTATCTGACGGCACAAGGGGTTTGGGAATCTCAGGAGGTATCCAATATTTTGGAACTCCGTGCAATTTTCAGAGCTCTTCAGTCTTGGCCTCTTCTGAAGAGAGAGTTGTTCATTTGTTTTCAGATAGACAATGTCACAACTGTGGCATACATCAATCATCAAGGAGGGACTCACAGTCCTCTGGCTATGAAAGAAGTATCTCGAATTTTGGTTTGGGCGGAATCCAGCTCCTGTCTAATCTCTGCGGTTCATATCCCAGGTATGGACAATTGGAAAGCGGATTATCTCAGTCGTCAAACGTTGCATCCGGGCGAATGGTCTCTTCACCCAGAGGTATTTCTTCAGATTGTTCAAATGTAGGAACTTCCAGAAATAGATCTGATGGCTTCTCATCTAAACAAGAAACTTCCCAGGTATCTGTCCAGATCCCGGGATCCTCAGGCGGAGGCAGTGGATGCATTATCACTTCCTTGGAAGTATCATCCTCCCTATATCTTTCCGCCTCTAGTTCTTCTTCCAAGAGTAACCTCCAAGATTCTGAAGGAATGCTCGTTTGTTCTGCTGGTAGCTCCGGCATGGCCTTACAGGTTTTGGTATGCGGATCTTGTCCGGATGGCCTCTTGCCAACCGTGGACTCTTCCGTTAAGACCAGACCTTTTGTCTCAAGGTCCTTTTTTTCCACCAGGATCTGAAATCCTTAAATTTAAAGGTATGTCGATTGAACGCTTGATTCTTGGTCAAAGAGGTTTCTCTGACTCTGTGATTAATACTATGTTACAGGCTCGTACATCTGTATCCAGAGAGATATATTATAGAGTCTGGAAGACTTATATTTCTTGGTGTCTTTCTCATCATTTTTCTTGGCATTCTTTTAGAATACCGAGAATATTACAGTATTCTTCAGGATGGTTTAGATAAGGGTTTGTCCGCAAGTTCCTTGAAAGGTCAAATCTCTGCTCTTTCTGTTCTTTTTCACAGAAAGATTGCTATTCTTCCTGATATTCATTGTTTTGTACAAGCTTTGGTTCGTATAAAGCCTGTCATTAAGTCAATTTCTCCTCCTTGGAGTTTGAATTTGGTTCTGGGGGCTCTTCAAGATCCTCCATTTGAACCTATGCATTCATTGGATATTAAATTACTTTCTTGGAAAGTTTTTTGTTCCTTTTGGCCATCTCTTCTGCCAGAAGAGTTTCTGAATTATCTGCTCTTTCTTGTGAGTCTCCTTTTCTGATTTTTCATCAGGATAAGGCGGTGTTGCGAACTTCTTTTGAATTTTTACCTAAAGTTGTGAATTCCAACAACATTAGTAGAGAAATTGTGGTTCCTTCATTATGTCCTAATCCTAAGAATTCTAAGGAGAAATCGTTGCATTCTTTGGATGTTGTTAGAGCTTTGAAATATTATGTTGAAGCTACGAAATCTTTTCGTAAGACTTCTAGTCTATTTGTTATTTTTTCCGGTTCTAGAAAAGGCCAGAAAGCTTCTGCCATTTCTTTGGCATCTTGGTTGAAATCTTTAATTCATCTTGCCTATGTTGAGTCGGGTAAAACTCCGCCTCAGAGAATTACAGCTCATTCTACTAGGTCAGTTTCTACTTCCTGGGCGTTTAGGAATGAAGCTTCGGTTGACCAGATCTGCAAAGCAGCGACTTGGTCCTCTTTGCATACTTTTACTAAATTCTACCATTTTGATGTATTTTCTTCTTCTGAAGCAGTTTTTGGTAGAAAAGTACTTCAGGCAGCGGTTTCAGTTTGAATCTTCTGCTTATGTTTTTCATTAAACTTTATTTTGGGTGTGGATTTTTTTCAGCAGGAATTGGCTGTCTTTATTTTATCCCTCCCTCTCTAGTGACTCTTGTGTGGAAAGATCCACTTCTTGGGTAGTCATTATCCCATACGTCACTAGCTCATGGACTCTTGCTAATTACATGAAAGAAAACATAATTTATGTAAGAACTTACCTGATAAATTCATTTCTTTCATATTAGCAAGAGTCCATGAGGCCCGCCCTTTTTTTGTGATGGTTATGATTTTGTATAAAGCACAATTATTCCAATTCCTTATTTTATATGCTTTCGCACTTTTTTCTTATCACCCCACTTCTTGGCTATTCGTTAAACTGAATTGTGGGTGTGGTGGGGGGTGTATTTATAGGCATTTTAAGGTTTGGGAAACTTTGCCCCTCCTGGTAGGAATGTATATCCCATACGTCACTAGCTCATGGACTCTTGCTAATATGAAAGAAATGAATTTATCAGGTAAGTTCTTACATAAATTATGTTTTTTGTATGGCCAATATCTGTTTAATATATGAAATTATGATGAAGCAAACGGATAATATGAATGCTGGCATGGACCAGGAAAACCTTGTACTTGCAGGTAAGTTCAATTTGTTTAAATAGGCATTTGTTTACAAAATGTTTAGTTTTTATTTTTAAATACTTAGCCCTACACTAAATAGTAGACATGGGCATAATTTGATTATTCTGTATTTGTTGTCTAAACAAATGCCAAATATGGCCACCACAGGCAGCGGGATTTGGCTTTTTTCACCACCAAATGTATTTGTGTAATAGTGCAACACACAACTATAGGGACTTTGGCACAAATAAATCCAGCATCGAGAATAGCCAAATGCTGTTGCCTGTTGCCATATTCAGCATTTCTTTAGTAAACAAATACTGATTATTGAAATTCTGCCCATGCCTAATGATTTTAAAAATATTTCCTTTTGTTAAAGGGACACTGAACCCAAATTTTTTCTTTTGTAATTCAGAAAGAGCATGAAATTTTAAGCAACTTTCTAATTTACTCCTATTATCAAATTTTCTTCATTTTCTTGGTATCTTTATTTGAAATGCAAGAATGTAAGTTTAGATGCCGGACCATTTTTGGTGAACAACCTGGGTTGTTCTTGCTGATTGGTGGATAAATGTAGCCACCAATAAAAAAGTGCTGTCCAGAGTCTGAACTAATAAAAAAGCTTAGATAACTTCTTTTTTCAAATAAAGATAGCAAGAGAACGAAGAAAATTTGATAATAGGAGTAAATTAGAAACTTGCTTAAAATTACATGCTCTATCTGAATCACAAAAGAAAAAAGTTGGGTTCAGTGTCCCTTTAAGGATTGCAAGAGGAAACTGATTTATTGATCTTAGTCAAAATCTGGCCACATAAAGCTACAACATTTTGTTCTAGAAAAGAACTTGCTACAATCTTTGCCAGAGTAGGTACAATCTCTCTTGGGCGGTTGGATAGGAATTTACTCTGGCTTGTTTTGCAGTATTCATTAACCCCTTCCCACGTTCTATGCCGTCCTAACCACACTGGTCTTTAGCGCCATAAAGACAGCATGGAATGTCCTAGTCGTTCTGTCCTGAAGCCATAACGGCTTTCTAACTGGCAGAGCGAGCTGGAGGGCGGTCCAAGCATAATAGGTACAGCCCCCTGACCTGATCCCATGATTGAAATCATGCGATCGCATGTACGATCGCGAGATTTTAATTTTTTTATTTATTTGTTTGCATCAGATGTAACTAATAAGTACTGGCAAGGGTTAAGGCACTGTAAAATCATAAGTAAAACATTCATGAATCAGACACATTTTACTTCTGTTATCAAATTTGCTTTGTTCTTTTTGTATCCTTTGATGATGATTAAACCTAGATAGAGCATGCATGTGACTTTAAGCAGACTGTGGCAGCAGTAATTGCAGCTATGTATAACAATGCTATAAACATTGTTGCGGGATATCAAGTGAACTAAGCTAACATTTTAATTTTGACTCTACTGTATGAGAATGGAAGAACCATAAGTAGTTGCTTGCTTTTCCACATACATGCAAAGCTCTTCAAAGGCTGCAAAAGTTTAGTTCATCGATTTTATTATATATTTTTGTTATTATTTCTTTGCTTTTATACACCAGATGCATTTTTCCGGTTTCTTTTTACACAACCCATTTTTTTTCTTACAGTAAACTTGTCAATCCAGTCCTGTAGTTTTGCCTAACTGTCTGATTTGTATTATTTTCTCTTTTAGGGTCCACTTTAAAACGGCTTTGTCTAGGGAAAGACCACAGTAGTAGTAACTATCTCTTGTTTTTCAGTTTTTGTTTTTTCTTTCTGCATAGCATGAGATGTTAATCTTGTGGTCCCGTTTATTAGCTTGTTCAGTTTCTGCTGGGAATGTATGTGCTCAATGTAGACATTAGGCACTATTCAGGTATTAAATGAAAGTGCACACATGCATGCCCTGTACCTGCTGTATCTCCTTATTTGCATGGTGTATGATATAGTGTGGCGGTTTTCTGTGATGTTGTCTATTTATTTAACTTTGTTTTATTCATTATTTCTTATGTCTTTATGTATTCTCATTCCTACCAATCACAAAGATATAAAATCAGTTTGTTTTTATTTCTTCAACAATCTATAAGTAAAATAAATGTCCCTTTTACATGCACTTATATTTTTCTAAATATGCCGCTGCATAAACACTAATAATTGTAAAGCACTAGCATATACTACATGATTAGGGCTTGGTGTAATAAATGTTTAAATAGACTAAATATTTTGTTTCCCGGCTTAACAAACTCAAGTCAATTTAAAAGAGAATGACATTTTGCTAGGCATTCTCACATACAATATAAAGAAGTTAAAGGGACACTAAACCCAAATTTTTTCGTTCATTAGATCATGCAATTTTAAGTAAATTTCTAATTTACTCCTATTTTTCATTCCTTTGGTATCTTTATTTGAAAAAGCAGAAATCTAAGCTTACAAGCCGGCCCATCTTTGGTTCAGAACCTGGGCAGCGCTTGCTGATTAGTGGTGTTAAATATAGCCACCAATCAGCAAGCACTATCCAGGGTGTTGAACCAAAAATAGGCCGGATCCTATGCTTACATTCCTGCGTTTTCAAATAAAGATACCAAGGAACGAAGACAATTTGATAATGGGAGTAAACTAGAATTGCATGCTCTATCTGAATCATGAAATAAAAAAATTGGGTTCAGTATCTCTTTAAAGGGACACTTGTCAAAACTGAAATGCTACGAGAATGATTCTAGTAAAATCTTCAGTGATTTCTTTTACTCTGCACAGGTGCAACAGAACAAACAGAAAATGTATATAAAATATATGTATGTATGTATGGGTTTATGTATTTTTTTTAAATTTATGTTTTTGGTTTATTTGTTTGGCATTTTTTATATTCATTCCTTGATCAAACAAAACAATCAATTAGAAATATTTGTTTCCCTAAAATAGAGCCTGAATCCATTAACAAAGTTTAAAAAAAAAATGCATGAATTTGGTTTGTTTTAATAAAAAATATTTTGGCAAAATTTGACAGTTAAATAATGAAAAACACATTTTTGTACGTCTAAAACATATGGTCTGTGGGCACCTGAGCAGCGTAAAAGTTATCATTGAACCAGTTATAGGCTTTAATAATAAATGTAGTATAGAAGCATTTTTGCAGTGCATTTCAGTTTTGAATATTGTTTTCCGTTACAGAGGTTTTTAATAGGAGTTTGTTTCTAATCCCGCTGTGAAATTTCTGATTCTTCTACCTCTGTCTTAAGGAATTTTCTTAATTCTTTCCAAATGAATGCTGCTTACTTGTCAGTTCCGGATTGGCTGCAAGATTAACAACATACAAGTAATAAATAGGCGCGCCTATTTTGAGTGAGTCCTGTGCTTTGGGAAGAACCAAGGCAGAAGATTTCACTTAGAAAAGTAATGGTTTCAAGCTTAGAATTAAACAACATTTATAACCCGTAACAACGAAGGACTTTTTATGAACTTTATTAAAGTTTTTACAGAGTCCTTAAAGGGACATTCCAGCCAAAATTGGAATCCACATGGATGCATTTCAGATTTGAATAGAAGCATTTTAGTAATATATACATATTAGCAAAAATGCTTCTTATAAAAACTATAGCTGTTTCAAAAGTGTATATAAATATGCACCGTGCACCAGCATTTTAAACACAGCACTTGCTCAGAGAGCCTAAGGTGCTTGTGACATCTGGTAATCATTAAATTTGTTAATTGTTGATATGATTTAAGCCCCACTGGTGCTCTGAGCAGCTGTAGTATTTAAAATGCTGGTGCATTGAGGATTTCTTGTTATGCTTCACATGCACGTGCAGCAAAAAATGTTAACACTAAAACAGTGATAACTTTTAATAGAAGCATTTTTGCTAATACATGTATATTGAGAATATGTTTCTATTTAAATATGTAATTTGTTTCTATGCATTTAAATTTTGACTGGAATGTCCGTTTAAACTATTTAATTAATTTCATCTTTTAAGATTTCTTGATACAGAATTTTTATTTTGTAATAATTGAAAATGTTTAGCTTGCTCTCTAAAATACTTCAGAAAACAAAGTAATTAAAAAATATTTTTTTGGCTGAATTAGTGTGTTACCCCAAACTGAAATAAATTACCTCACAAATGACAAAAGTAAAACACCCCCCATCACTAAGCTAAACCTACTCTAACATGTTTCTTGTATTGAGTAGTTGCCTTATGATAATCCTCCTACATTGTGATTGGTGTATTCCAGGCTGTCTGAACAACATTTTGTATGTCTAACAAAGCAGAATATTTTATACACCCTGTTTACCATTCCCAAGACATGTTGAGAAGTTCCATGTTAAAATGTTGCCAAGGTTAAAGAGTCATGATACCCAAATGTTTAAACATAGCTTAGCTGTAAAAAGCTGACTAGAAAATATCACCTGCACATTTCTATGTAAAAAAGGAAGATATTTAACCCCAAAATGTCTGTAAGAGACTTTACGCAGCAAAGTAAAATAACTTTTTACAGAACACTGAGGAAGTTGTGAGGTAAAATATATTCCTTTTTTACATAGATTCTCAAGTGATATTATCAAGTCAGCTTTTTACAGTTCTACTGCATCAGTTTCAAGTGATTTAGCATACGAGTATTATGTCCCTTTAAAGGGACAGTCTAATGTAAAAGTGCTTGATTTTGTTTTTAAACAGATTTTTATTTTACTACATTTATTTATTTAATACATAATCAAGGTTGTGCACCTTTGCCAATCCAGATGAGGATACAATTGGTGAACCAATCAGGAACATGCGTATGCTCCAATCGCTCACCATATCCTCATATGGATCGGAAGTTGTTTCAAATAACATGATCGAAGGAAATCGAGACATTTTTATTTTTACTCCAGAATTCCCCTTCTCATTTACACATTTTGCCTTTTTTTCATTTAAATTAGTTAAAAATTTGAATGGTATGAGAATATATAAACAATAACAAAAATACAACCTGTTATTGTCCGTAATAAATCATGTTGACCAATCTATGATGATTTCTATGTAATTGTCTAGGATCGTCAACGAGTAGCCTTGCGACAGGCCCCGATCCTTCACCTGTGCCCCCGGGATCCACGCCACAAATACAGGCGCAGACGAACAACAGCAACAATAAAAAAGGAACGTTTACAGAAGACTTTCACAAGCTTGTGGATGAGTGGGCGAGCAAAACCGTAGGCGCAGCACAGTTTAAGCCTTCTTTAAACCAGCTTAAGCAGTACCAGCAAAGGCAAGATATGGAAAGAAAGTCTGCACAGAATGGAAGTGAAGTAAGCCATTGTATAGTCCTTAAAGGGACAGTATACACCAATTTTCATATAACTGCATGTAATAGACACTACTGTGAAGAAGAATATTCACAGATAATGATCTAAAAATCCAGTATAAAACCTTTTAAAAACTTCCTAGAAGCTCCCAGTTAAGCGCTGTTGATGAGGTTAGGATGGGACACCCACTAAAAGGGCCTGGGAAATCGAAAAGAGTTGACCCCCCTTCCCTGCATATAAAAAGACAGATGAGATAAACAGGAGCCAGCAGTGGTCTGTAAACATGTGTATACATCTGACACTGAGGGGCTTGGTTAGGAGTATGAAAATCAGCACAATGTTCTAAAAAAATAAGCAAAACTATGCATTGTTACAAAAACACTCCCAGATGGGCTATATAAATGGATAATCTACAAAACATTTATGCAAAGAAAAATCTAATGTACAATGTCCCTTTAACTACTAAATTATTCAACTCTGCATCATAAAGTTTTATTAAAAAAATAAAGGGACATTAAACTCCAACTATTTCATTCATGATTCAGACAGAGCATGGGATTTTAAACAACTTTCCAATTTACTTGTTATATAATTTGCATCATTCTCTTGGTATCCTTAGTTGAAAACAAACTATACCTAGGTAGGCTCAGGAACAGCAATGCACTACTGGGAGCTAGCTGCTGATAGGCAGCTGCACATAAATGCCTCGTCATTGGTTCATCTGATTTATTTTTTGCACTGTAATGCTGTAAACAGGGTGAACTGTACATTACAAAATGGTGCCAGTTACTTTTCTCGCAATCTCACGATGAATATAGCACTGTTTCAAAATCCTTGGAGGTTGAACTTCAGCTCCACAAAGTGCTGTATTAGCGAAGTGCTGTAAAGTAAGGTATACCTGTAGTTTTCTTTAATGGCGCACTAAACTGAGATTGCATTAATGCTTGAGATTAAGTTGCACGCTTTTAAAACAAAACTATATAAAAAAAAAAAATTATGTACATAAACACACATATATATATTTAACCTTATTTAACCTTTTAACACTGTTATGCTGTTCTATTCCATCATAATTACACTGGGCTTTAGAGCCGTTATGACGGAATAGAACGTCATAGCCAACGACTGTCCTGAAGCCTACTACGCTTCCTGGATTTGATCGCGGTCTGGAGGGCGTTCCTAGGGTTATATGGGCGCCCCGCAGACCTGATCCAATAATTGAAATCTCGCAATCGTGTGTATGATAGCGTGATTTCAATTTGTCTACATCAGAACAGTTGTTCCAATGTAGACCCTTTAACCCCCAGCAGGAAAGGGTTAAAGAATTATTAAACACATTAGAATAGTATAATCAACAAATGCATAATAAAAAGACAATTCAAAAGCACTGTTTGAATTTCAAATGAGATTTTTTTTTTTTTCCTGCACCATGTGACAGGCATCAGCCAATGACTTTGAGAAGTTCCTGATTGGTGCAGATGGTGTTCTATACAAACTTTACGGCCAACGCTTTGAAACCATCAACATCCAGGAAGATATAGAGAAGCTTCTCAAAGAAATCCCTTCCAAATAGTATTGGATGGGAGAAGCAAAAAAGTTAGGTGTTAAAAGTGTTTGCTTGAAGGGTCCTGCCCTGTACTGTATATGTACTAGAAAACAGAGGTATTGATTGTTCTTTTTTTAATGTACATCTTCTTCTGCTTGACGGTGCTACACACATGCCCAAAAATGTATACAAAAGACCTGTCAATTTGTTCTGGTCTACTAAGGATGATATATGGGTTGGATGTAAATGCTTCTTTAATCTCTTTATAGCAAATTGTCAAGTAGTCAGTTTAATCTGTAACTTAAATCTTATATTACACCCATACCTTTGTCTATTTAAACAGCATTCTTTTTAACCCCCAATATTTTTAGGTTTGTTTTTATATTTTGTTTAAATTTAAAGCTAAAATATCTCTGAAATAAGAAAAAAAAATGTGAAATACAACTAAATAACCTTTCTTTTTTTTAGGAGAATCTCATAACTCCCAATGCAGGAATACATTTTGGTTTCTCCAATTCTTGTCCAGCGCCTTCTTCCTCAACACATGCCATCTCTTCCAATAACCCTGCACATTCGTACACAATGCCCCTTTGTCAGTATGGGAGTGCGTTCACTGCACCAGCGTATGGAAATCAGTGGGCAAGCGCATTGCAACCTGGTATGGTGGGAGGTCAGATCACTGCTCCAGTATCATCTACAAACACCTTCCCCATTCAACTTCCTCAACCAGTTCTCAATCAATCTCAATCTAATATGAGGATCACGTAGCTTTCTTCTCTGAACTTACATTTTATCAGTGTTTTTGAGCCCATCAGTTTCATGGTGTTTTTAAAGCAGTACGGCACAAGTATACTGCAGACCTCCTCAGCACTGCTAATGATGTATGGTTTTTGCTGCTGGCATCCAGTCCGAGCCTACAAATGCACCTAGCCATACACTGAATCATGCAATCACTGTGAAAGTCTTCAAAGCCTAGCTAGTTTTGTCACGACAATATATGCTCATTACTCATTGCTGCAGGCACTTGTTTCGCAGTTTTACACAATCTGAAATGTAACGTACTTGAACTGATATATGAGGAATTGTTACTAATCTTGTGGTTTAGTGCCTTGAAACATTGCTTTTCAGTGCATCTGAAAAGACCTGTAAAAAGAAAAAAAACAAAAATATATTTGTTTAGAAAGCAGATTTTATTTTCAAATCCACATTTTTATTTTCAAATCCACATTTTTATTTTTTGTTTTCTTCTTTTTTCTTCCTTTTAACCTTAATCGCAAAACTGAGGGTGTAGTTGCTGGTTTGTTTTGTTTATGGCTTTTTATATTTTCTAACTCCCACCAGGAAATCTCAAACAGAGGGGTAGAAAGAATACTGTTTTTAGAATTTCACATGACTGGTTTAAGGCTATTTATTGCAATGTGTAAGCCCACTAATATCCATGCAATAAAGTAGACATACATTTTTGGGAACGGTGGCTACCAATTAAGGGCAGGCAATTCATAGCTATAAATTATTATTTTTTTGCTAAAATATTGTTGCTGGCCATCAGTATTCTTGCTTTTTCAACCAAAGGTTTTCAAGCAGCTTCTCAAGGATAATTAAAAAAAAATATAGTAATATATATGTTTTCTTATCCTTATCCATGCTGTCAGCTGTGTGTTAAATATAATTTATGGATAATAAAATGCAATTTAATAAAGATTTGGTAATAACCTAACTCCATTATTGCATAAAAATACATCTTTTGGGAAACAAATATTCTCTAGGAAGCATGTGATCTATATGATGGTTAAGGGTGATGCCGATTGCTTCTTGATCTGAACTGTATGATTGAATTGGTAAAATGCATTTGATGATCTCCAAAGGTTATATATTTCTTTAATAGCTGTCAAACCATTGCATGTATCCTACTTGAGTGCATGTCCCGTTAAATAACCTCCAAAAACGTTTAACTAAATTTAGATTTACGTGATACGAGCCTAGTTGTATCTCCAATGTCGCTCTTAGATATATGGAACTCGTCTTTAGAAATAAGTCAGTCTGTCTATTAAGATATACCTATGGCTCAGTTAACTAACCTAATTATGTGGACACTGTACTCAAAAATGTTCTATCATATATGAAAAAATCATCATTCAAATATTTTGTCATTTTTATTGCCTGAATAGTAGGAGGTAACCACATTTTAAATTGAAACGAACATACCAATATCCGTTGTGTACTTTCAATGATATAGTTGTGTTAGTTTGTTTTTTTTAAATTTACTTCCCTTTTTTTCCATGCACAATATATTTAGATGCTGGTACAGAATTTTGTTTTTGAGTGCAGTGTTTCTGTAAGCAAACATCATTTAGATCATATCTAGTAAGCAAACATTTTTGTTTCAGTTGTAACTTTTTTTATTTTTTTTATTTAAACATACATTTTAGATTTGCACCAGAAATACGTCACTTTTCCTATTCCAAATTACTTTTTTTTCCCTCCTCAAGCAGTAGAAAATGGTCAACTTTACATTGTTAAATCACTGACTGTCGAAAAAAAATGAATCAATGCTTGCAGAGATTTACATTTTTTTTTTTTTTTTTTAATTTTATTATACAAAGCTCTGTGCGTTCTATAACCATGGTTGTTTAGCAAGTAATATAGTGTGTTTGGGTCAGCACTCTAGGTAAAATATGCATAGCATTTTGACAGATGCAGAACAGAATTTGAAGTTGCACAACGTGATTTTTTTTGTTTTTTTGTTTCCTAATCAATTTTAAAAAAATGTTAAGACATTTCCCAAATCTTGGCATCGCACTGTAGTTAACACTTGCATTATCCCTCACTCTTCTTTAAATATTTCTACATTGTTTTCTTCTGCACACAAGCACTTTTTTATTTATTTATTTTTTTTAGCAAACACTATTGCTCATAGTATTTCCTTTCCAGCAAATGGTTGGGCACAAACATGCACATTAATTGACTAAAGAACATCCCTTAAGCTGCTAAGGTACAAGCTCACAAGAGGACAATACACAGCAGGTTTTTATATGCAAAGCATACATTTTTGTGATTCTTCAATTCTCTACTCACCTTAGATCTATTAAATGGCTTTGGACTAGATAACAATCCATTAGCAAAGTTCAATACACTCTAATGCAAAAATAAAATGCTCTAATTTGTTCAGATGTGCTGTTTTGCACTGTTACTTTAGAACTGCATGTTAACCCATCAAAGTGAGACTTAAAGGGACATGAAACCCATTTTTTTCTTCTTTCATGATTCAGAAAGAGCATGACATTTTAAACAACTTTCCAATTTACTTAAATTATTTAATTTGCTTCCTTCTCTTGTTATCCTTTGCTGAAAGATTTATCTAGGTAAGCTCAGGAGCAGCAAAGAACCTCGGTTCTAGCTGCTGATTGGTGGCTGCATATATATACCGATTGTCATTGGCTCACCCATGTTTTCATTTAGAAACCAGTAGTGCATTGCTGCTTCTTCAACAAATGATACCAAGAGAACGAAGCAAATTTGATAATAGAAGTAAACTGGAAAGTTGTTTAAAATAGTATGTTCTACCTAAATCATGAAAGAAAATGGGTTTCATGTCATATATATATATATATATATATATATATATATATATATATAATCGTGTTTGTTTACAATTACCAAATTGCACTTTTTACTAATCAACTATTAAACACATTACCAAATCAACAAACATGGGTTGATTCATTTGTACATTGATTTAAAAGATTAATTAAAAATAAAACGTTTTTTTATATTTGATTATGCCTTTTTAATGGTTGAACAAATTAATTTAACTGATTTGTTAATTAGTCAATTGGTTAAAAGTACCATTCATTATTAATTTACAAACATTCATCCTAAATTACAAAAAATAGGGATGGGTTTTGTTATCAAACGAAAGCTGAATATGGCCGCTGCTAGCAGGATTCAGCTAATTTTGGGGCTGGGTTTCTTTTTGTTGAATTGCACTGATTTTAGTGTGTTGCACTTTCACGTAAAGAATTCTGGCTCAGAAAAAAAGCTGAATGCTGCTATTTGGCATTAGTTTGATAAGGAAACCCACAAATGCACATCCCCAACGAAGAATACGTTATTTGGATCTTGAAGACGTATGCTAATGGCAAAATAACACAATCTAACAAATTTGAACATTTTATTTTTGCTGGTGATAACTAAAAACCTCCATTAAACTCTACCAAGGTTTTCATTCACTAAAAGTTCACGTAAAGTTTTACATCTTAAATTTAATTTTGCCTTTTGTATATTATATATATTTTTTTTTAAGAAAAGTGTTAATCCTACAAGAGTGAGTGCTTTTATTGAAATGTTTACATAGATCTTCCTAACTTGTTGTTTAGGACTTTGTGACGCTCCTAAGCCTTTTCAGATTTGTTTTTAATTTAGTATTAATAGGCTGGCCTATATTTTGTTTTTTACCCTTCAGGGAACAGCACAATAGGAGATTATTTTGTAATTCGCTGTTGGAAAAACAGGGTGGTATGTTTTTTCTTTTTTTTAAAAAAAATATACTAAAGGGAGGTTGAAGTGAACTGGAAATTGTGTGCATGTATGTGTATAAATTGCATACAACACACACTTTTAATTGACATAAGTTTACTGAGATATGTTAATATGTTTATGCACCGTACAGCTTCAGTTAAATATTATTATAGACTCTACAACTTTTCCTCAACTCGAGCTTTACAGCAAAACAAATTAGATTATCTAGATAAAAATCAGGAGCCTAAGAGTGTGTAACTAAGGATATATATATATATATATATATATATATACATATATATACACATACAAATATATATATATATATATATATATACACACACACCAGAGGGAGAATACATAATGACGACTTTCCTGGCTTCCTATTTTATTTACTGATGGGCTGAAATTTCTTAAGCTGCCAAACTGTGAAATAATATATAGTTTAGTTGAAGTTTTCCCCATTGTATGTGTTATATATTTTGTCTATAATCTGGACTGCAATCCATCAATTCTGTTTAGAATTGGATTTTATAGTTAGGCAGAGTCTTCTGCCAGGGAGATTAGGTTGTAAGAGATTTCTGTTCTCTTTCACGTGTTTAATGTATTTGTTTTTACATTCATGTCTGTATGCTTCATGAGCAAACATGGGAAGTATGTTCCACACGTTTCCCCTTTGCTTGCACTGAATTTTAACTTCAAATTTGCTCTTGCCTGTTGTATAGCCCCATACCCTGTATGCTGACAACGTCAGTGACACTAAATCCTCAATACTGTATATTAATAATACAAAATAAACATTTTGTGCTTGACAATTTTATTGAATGTCTTTATTTTTGTTATGGTCTCCTGTTTCCTTCCAGTTCATTTCTGTATAGCCTTATAAGGATCATAAAGGGATATGAAACACAAAATGTTATCTTTAAAACAGTTTCCAATCTACTTATATTACCAAATTTGCTTCGTTCCCATGATATTTTGTGTTGAAGAGATACCGAGGTAGGTGTATGTAACACTACATGACACTAATAGTGCTTTTGCAAATAGATAACATTATTATCAGATTCCGCAGCGCTATAAACATAGGCGGTATACAAGATTACATTTATAGGGGTCAAATGGGTAGAGGGCCCTGCCGAGAGTTGCACTGTTGTAGTTGGCTCTTATGAGGGTGATCTACAAACAGCTGGTTAGTGTAGGTTGTAGGCATCCCTGAATAGTATAGTCTTTAGAGAGTGCTTGAAGCTTACAAAACTAGGGGAGAGTCTTGTGGAGGCAGAGAGTTATATAAGATGGGAGCCATTCTGGAGAAGTATTGTAAATGGGAATGTGAGGAGATAACAAGAGAGATTGTGAGTAGAGTGGAGTCGGGAGGGAGAGTATCCGGAGACAAGGTCTGAGATGTAGTGTGGGGGGGGGGGGAGCAGTGCAGTTGAGTGCTTTGTATGTCAGAGTGAGAATTTTGTGTTTAAGCCAGGAGGCAAGAGGAAGCCAGTGAAGGGATTGGCAGAGAGGTGCAGCAGATGAAGAGCGATGTGTAAGGAAGATGAGCCTGGCAGAGGCATTCATTATAGATTGTAAAGGAGCTAGGGAGACCAGAGAGGATGGAGTTTCAGTAGTCAACGGGAAAGGATGAGAGCGTGACTTAACATTTTAGTTGTGTCTTGTGCAAGGAAATGTCTAATCTTAGAGATTTTTTTTAAGGTGGAAGTTGCAGGCTTTAGCCAAGGACTGAATGTGAGGAGTGAAAGAAAGATCTGAGTCAAGTGTGACCCCAAAACATCAGGCATATGGGGTAGGGGTAATGATGCAGTTATAGAGAAGTAGGGGGTGGAGCTTTTTGAAGAAGGGTGGAAAATAAGGAACTCAGTTTTGTAGAGATTTAGCTTAAGGTAGTGAGAGGTCGTCCAAGATGAGATATGAAAAAGACAGTTAGTGACACGGGTTTGCAAGGAAGGAGATTGGTCTGGTACAGAGAGGTAGATTTGGGTGTTGTCAGCATACAAATGATATTGAAACCCGTGGGACTTTATTAAGGAACCTAATGATGACGTGTAGATTGAGAAGGGGACAGAGTCTTGCCGTACCCCAACAGAGAGTGGTAACGGGGCAGAGGATGCCCCAGAAAAGGCTACACTAGATATGGTATGGTTAGACAGATAGGAAGAGAACCACCAACCAAGAAAGCTGTGTCGCAAATGCTGAAGGATTGTAGGGTTTGGAGCAAAATAGGGTGGTCGACAGTACCAAAGGATGCAGACAGATCAAGGAGGATAAGCAGAGAAATAGCCTTTGGATTTCACTGTAAGTAGGTCGTTGGTAACCTTAACAATTGCTGTCTCTGTGGAGTGATGGGAGCTAAATCCAGATTGCAGTGGGTCAAGGAGGGAGTTTAGTGTAAGGAAATTGGATAGATGTGCATATACTAGTTTTTCAAGAAGTTTCAAGGCAAGAGGGAGTAGGGAAATAGGGTGGTAGTTGGATGGGGAAGTTGGTTCAAGAGAAGGTTTTTTGAGGATAAGTGTGACCAGTGCGTGTTTAAGAGATGAGAGAAATATACCAATGCTGAGGGATAGTTTGAAGATGTGTGTGAGTATAGGGGTATGGGTAGAAGAGAGGGAGGGGAGTAGCTGTGAGGGGACAGGTGGTGAGGTTAGAGGGTAATATATGGGCAGAAACCTCTTCCTATGTAACAGGGGCAAAAGAACAAAATTTATGGCTATGTGGGTTTTGGATGATTGTGAGCGTTTGAGGGGGTGTGAGACCGGTAGCATTTTGAGAGCCGATTTAATTTCTGATGGAGTCGATTTTGTTATTGACGTAGATGACAAAATCTTGAGCTGAGAGAGAAGTTGTAGTAGGAGGTGGGGGTGGGCGGAGAAGAGTATTGAACGTGGAGAACAGACGATAAGAGTGGAGAAGTAATGTTGCTTATATAGATTAAGGGCAGAATGGTAAGAGTTCAAGATTAACTTGTAGTGAAGAAAGTCAACTGAACTCCGAGATTTTCTACAGTGTCGCTCAGCAGTACGGAGATATCTGCAGAGGTACAGTGTCAGAGGAGTATGCCAGGGCCGAGGATGAGTGTATGAATTCCGAGCTATAGTAGGTGGGGCCAGATTGTCAAGGACCTATGTAAGGGTGGAGTTAAAGTGGCAGATTCATCAAGGCAGGAAAAGGAGGGGATGGAAGACGGGAGAGGTTCAAGAGAGCTAGCGAGCTGTTGCTGATCTAGTGACTTGATGCTTCTGTGAAGTTTGGCGTGAAGGGTAGACGCAGGGAGTTGTAAGGAGTGATGTATTGTTACAAGTGAGGAGATGGTCAGAAAGAGGAAAAGGGGAGTTTGTGAAGTTTGAGAGAGTGCATCGATAGCTAATAATCAGATCAAGGGAGTGATGATCTTTGTGAGTGGGAGAGTCAGTCCATTGAGACAGGCCGAAAGATGAAGTACATTGCAGAAGTTGTGTTGCAGAGGAGGCAGTGGGATTGTCAACAGGGAGGTTGAAGTCGCCAATGAGGGCAGGGGAAAGGACATAAGGTAGCCAGGCAGCAAAGTGATCTAGAAATAAAGTTGAGGAGCCAGGGAGGCGGTATATGAATGCAACGCGTATAGAGAGGGGGAGAGAATAAGCAAATCGTGTGTTTCAAATGAAGAAAATATGAGGGAAGAGGACTGTATTTGTTGAAAGGTGCAATGAGAGGAAAGTAAAATACTAACACCACATCCTTGTCTATTACCAGACCTAGGAGTGTGGCTGAAGTGGAGACCCCCATGTGATAGTGCAGCAGCGGAAACTGTAATGTTTTGATAAAGCCCTGTACATAGGGCGTAACGTGTCAACCGTGCACAGCATCACGCTAGCACTTTCTCCCTGACCTAAGGAGTCTGAAAATACAGACGGAGGTTTGAGGGATTAATAGACTTTAAACGACCGCTCACTAGCTACACTGTATAGTGCTCCAATCACTCACACAGCGTGCAACAGGACCTCCACCTAACCAACAGTGACGTTACACGTCACAGTACCACCCCAGCAAGCAGAAAAGTGAAAGTAACGGTCGGAGTGAGGACGCCAAGGTAAGCCGCGACTGTGGCCAAGGATCCGTGACTTAAAGGGACACTGAACCCAAATTTTTTCTTTTGTAATTCAGATAGAGCATGAAATGTTAAACAACTTTCTAATTTACTCCTATTATCAAATGTTCTTTATTCTCGTGGTATCTTTATTTGAAATGCAAGAATGTAAGTTTAGATTCCGGACCATTTTTGGTGAACAATCTAGGTTGTCCTTGCTGATTGGTGGATAAATTCATCCACCAATCAAAAACTGCTGTCCAGAGTAGAGTTCTGAACCAAGAAAAAAGCTTAGATGCCTTTCTTTCATGTAATTAGCAAGAGTCCATGAGCTAGTGACGTATGGGATATACATTCCTACCAGGAGGGGCAAAGTTTCCCAAACCTCAAAATGCCTATAAATACACCCCTCACCACACCCACAAATCAGTTTTACAAACTTTGCCTCCTATGGAGGTGGTGAAGTAAGTTTGTGCTAGATTCTACGTTGATATGCGCTCTGCAACAGGTTGGAGCCCGGTTTTCCTCTCAGCGTGCAGTGAATGTCAGAGGGATGTGAGGAGAGTATTGCCTATTTGAATGCAATGATCTCCTTCTACGGGGTCTATTTCATAGGTTCTCTGTTATCGGTCGTAGAGATTCATCTCTTACCTCCCTTTTCAGATCGACGATATACTCTTATATATATATATATACCATTACCTCTGCTGATTTTCGTTTCAGTACTGGTTTGGCTTTCTACAACATGTAGACGAGTGTCCTGGGGTAAGTAAGTCTTATTTTCTGTGACACTCTAAGCTATGGTTGGGCGCTTTTTTATAAAGTTCTAAATATATGTATTCAAACATTTATTTGCCTTGACTCAGGATGTTCAACATTCCTTATTTTCAGACAGTCAGTTTCATATTTGGGATAATGCATTTGAATCAATCATTTTTTTCTTACCTTAAAAAATTTGACTTTTTCCCTGTGGGCTGTTAGGCTCGCGGGGGCTGAAAATGCTTCATTTTATTGCGTCATTCTTGGCGCAGACTTTTTTGGCGCAAAAAATCTTTTCTGTTTCCGGCGTCATACGTGTCGCCGGAAGTTGCGTCATTTTTTGACGTTCTTTTGCGCCAAAAATGTCGGCGTTCCGGATGTGGCGTAATTTTTGGCGCCAAAAGCATTTAGGCGCCAAATAATGTGGGCGTCTTATTTGGCGCTAAAAAAATATGGGCGTCGCTTTTGTCTCCACATTATTTAAGTCTCATTTTTCATTGCTTCTGGTTATTAGAAGCTTGTTCTTTGACATTTTTTCCCATTCCTGAAACTGTCATTTAAGGAATTTGATCAATTTTGCTTTATATGTTGTTTTTTCTCTTACATATTGCAAGATGTCTCATGTTGCATCTGAGTCAGAAGATACTTCAGGAAAATTGCTGCCTGGTGCTGGAATTACCAAAGCTAAGTGTATCTGCTGTAAACTTTTGGTAGCTGTTCCTCCAGCTGTTGTTTGTATTAAATGTCATGACAAACTTGTTAATGCAGAAAATATTTCCTTAAATAAAATACCATTACCTGTTGCAGTTCCATCAACATCTAATGTTCAGAATGTTCCTGATAACATAAGAGATTTTGTTTCTGAATCTATTAAGAAGGCTATGTCTGTTATTCCTCCTTCTAGTAAACATAAAAAGTCTTTTAAAACTTCTCTTTATCCAGATGAATTTTTAAATGAACATCATCATTCTGATTCTAATGATTCTTCTGGTTCAGAGGATTCTGTTTCAGAGGTTGATGCTGATAAATCTTCATATTTATTTAAAATGGAATTTATTCGTTCTTTACTTAAAGAAGTCCTAATTGCATTAGAAATTGAGGATTCTGGTCCTCTTGATACTAAATCTAAACGTTTAGATAAGGTCTTTAAATCTCCTGTAGTTATTCCAGAAATTTTTCCTGTTCCTAGTGCTATTTCTGAAGTAATTTCCAGGGAATGGAATAATTTGGGTAATTCATTTACTCCTTCTAAACGTTTTAAGCAATTATATCCTGTGCCGTCTGACAGATTAGAGTTTTGGGACAAAATCCCTAAAGTTGATGGGGCTATCTCTACCCTTGCTAAACGTACTACTATTCCTACGGCAGATGGTACTTCCTTTAAGGATCCTTTAGATAGGAAAATTGAATCCTTTCTAAGAAAAGCTTATTTGTGTTCAGGTAATCTTCTTAGACCTGCTATATCTTTGGCGGATGTTGCTGCAGCTTCAACTTTTTGGTTGGAAACTTTAGCGCAACAAGTAACAGATCATGATTCTCATAACATTATTATTCTTCTTCAACATGCTAATAATTTTATCTGTGATGCCATTTTTGATATTATCAGAGTTGATGTCAGGTTTATGTCTCTAGCTATTTTAGCTAGAAGAGCTTTATGGCTTAAAACTTGGAATGCTGATATGTCTTCTAAATCGACTCTACTTTCCCTTTCTTTCCAGGGTAATAAATTATTTGGTTCTCAGTTGGATTCTATTATCTCAACTGTTACTGGTGGGAAAGGAACTTTTTTACCACAGGATAAAAAATCTAAGGGTAAAAACAGGGCTAATAATCGTTTTCGTTCCTTTCGTTTCAACAAAGAACAAAAGCCTGATCCTTCATCCTCAGGAGCAGTTTCAGTTTGGAACCATCTCCAGTCTGGAATAAATCCAAGCCTTCTAGAAAAGCAAAGCCAGCTTCTAAGTCCACATGAAGGTGCGGCCCTCATTCCAGCTCAGCTGGTAGGGGGCAGATTACGTTTTTTCAAAGAAATTTGGATCAATTCTGTTCACAATCTTTGGATTCAGAACATTATTTCAGAAGGGTACAGAATTGGTTTCAAGATAAGACCTCCTGCAAAGAGATTTTTTCTTTCCCGTGTCCCAGTAAACCCAGTGAAAGCTCAAGCATTTCTGAAATGTGTTTCAGATCTAGAGTTGGCTGGAGTAATTATGCCAGTTCCAGTTCTGGAACAGGGGCTGTGGTTTTATTCGAATCTCTTCATTGTACCAAAGAAGGAGAATTCCTTCAGACCAGTTCTGGATCTAAAAATATTGAATCGTTATGTAAGGATACCAACATTCAAAATGGTAACTGTAAGGACTATCCTGCCTTTTGTTCAGCAAGGGCATTATATGTCTACAATAGATTTACAGGATGCATATCTGCATATTCCGATTCATCCAGCTCACTATCAGTTTCTGAGATTCTCTTTCCTAGACAAGCATTATCAGTTTGTGGCTCTGCCGTTTGGCCTAGCAACAGCTCCAAGAATTTTTACAAAGGTTCTCGTGCCCTTCTATCTGTAATCAGAGAACAGGGTATTGTGGTATTTCCTTATTTGGACGATATCTTGGTACTTGCTCAGTCTTCACATTTAGCAGAATTTCATACGAATCGACTTTTGTTGTTTCTTCAAAATCATAATTGGAGGATCAATTCACTAAAAAGTTCATTGATTCCTCAGACAAGGGTAACCTTTTTGGGTTTCCAGATAGATTCAGTGTCCATGACTCTGTCTTTGACAGACAAGAGACGTCTAAAATTGATTTCAGCTTGTCGTAACCTTCAGTCACAATCATTCCCTTCGGTAGCCTTATGCATGGAAATTCTAGGGTTTATGACTGCTGCATCGGACGCGATCCCCTTTGCTCGTTTTCACATGCGACCTCTTCAGCTCTGTATGCTGAACCAATGGTGCAGGGATTACACAAAGATATCTCAATTAATATCTTTAAAACCGATTGTACGACACTCTCTGACGTGGTGGACAGATCACCATCGTTTAGTTCAGGGGGCTTCTTTTGTTCTTCCGACCTGGACTGTAATTTCAACAGATGCAAGTCTTACAGGTTGGGGAGCTGTGTGGGGGTCTCTGACAGCACAAGGGGTTTGGGAATCTCAGGAGGTGAGATTACCGATCAATATTTTGGAACTCCGTGCAATTTTCAGAGCTCTTCAGTCTTGGCCTCTTCTGAAGAGAGAATCGTTCATTTGTTTTCAGACAGACAATGTCACAACTGTGGCATACATCAATCATCAAGGAGGGACTCACAGTCCTCTGGCTATGAAAGAAGTATCTCGAATTCTGGTTTGGGCGGAATCCAGCTCCTGTCTAATCTCTGCGGTTCATATTCCAGGAATAGACAATTGGGAAGCGGATTATCTCAGTCGCCAAACGCTGCTTCCGGGCGAATGGTCTCTTCACCCAGAGGTATTTCTTCAGATTGTTCAAATGTGGGAACTTCCAGAAATAGATCTGATGGCTTCTCATCTAAACAAGAAACTTCCCAGGTATCTGTCCAGATCCCGGGATCCTCAGGTGGAGGCAGTGGATGCATTATCACTTCCTTGGAAGTATCATCCTGCCTATATCTTTCCGCCTCTAGTTCTTCTTCCAAGAGTAATCTCCAAGATTCTGAAGGAATGCTCGTTTGTTCTGCTGGTAGCTCCAGCATGGCCTCACAGGTTTTGGTATGCGGATCGTGTCCGGATGGCCTCTTGCCAACCATGGACTCTTCCGTTAAGACCAGACCTTCTGTCGCAAGGTCCTTTTTTCCATCAGGATCTCAAATCCTTAAATTTAAAGGTATGGAGATTGAACGCTTGATTCTTGGTCAAAGAGGTTTCTCTGACTCTGTGATTAATACTATGTTACAGGCTCGTAAATCTGTATCTAGAGAGATATATTATAGAGTCTGGAAGACTTATATTTCTTGGTGTCTTTCTCATCATTTTTCCTGGCATTCTTTTAGAATTCCGAGAATTTTACAGTTTCTTCAGGATGGTTTAGATAAAGGTTTGTCCGCAAGTTCCTTGAAAGGTCAAATCTCTGCTCTTTCTGTTCTTTTTCACAGAAAGATTGCTAATCTTCCTGATATTCATTGTTTTGTACAAGCCTTGGTTCGTATAAAACCTGTCATTAAGTCAATTTCTCCTCCTTGGAGTTTGAATTTGGTTCTCGGGGCTCTTCAAGCTCCTCCGTTTGAACCTATGCATTCATTGGACATTAAATTACTTTCTTGGAAAGTTTTGTTCCTTTTGGCCATCTCTTCTGCCAGAAGAGTCTCTGAATTGTCTGCTCTTTCTTGTGAGTCTCCTTTTCTGATTTTTCATCAGGATAAGGCGGTGTTGCGAACTTCTTTTAAATTTTTACCTAAGGTTGTGAATTCCAACAACATTAGTAGAGAAATTGTAGTTCCTTCATTATGCCCTAATCCTAAGAATTCTAAGGAGAAATCATTGCATTCTTTGGATGTTGTTAGAGCTTTGAAATATTATGTTGAAGCTACTAAGACTTTCCGAAAGACTTCTAGTCTATTTGTCATCTTTTCCGGTTCTAGAAATGGCCAGAAAGCTTCTGCCATTTCTTTGGCATCTTGGTTGAAATCTTTAATTCATCATGCCTATGTTGAGTCGGGTAAAACTCTGCCTCAGAGGATTACAGCTCATTCTACTAGGTCAGTTTCTACTTCCTGGGCGTTTAGGAATGAAGCTTCGGTTGATCAGATTTGCAAAGCAGCAACTTGGTCTTCTTTGCATACTTTTACTAAATTCTACCATTTTGATGTGTTTTCTTCTTCTGAAGCAGTTTTTGGTAGAAAAGTACTTCAGGCAGCTGTTTCAGTTTGAATCTTCTGCTTATGTTTTCATTTAAACTTTATTTTGGGTGTGGATTATTTTCAGCAGGAATTGGCTGTCTTTATTTTATCCCTCCCTCTCTAGTGACTCTTGCGTGGAAAGATCCACATCTTGGGTAGTCATTATCCCATACGTCACTAGCTCATGGACTCTTGCTAATTACATGAAAGAAAACATAATTTATGTAAGAACTTACCTGATAAATTCATTTCTTTCATATTAGCAAGAGTCCATGAGGCTCACCCTTTTTTGTGGTGGTTATGATTTTTTTGTATAAAGCACAATTATTCCAATTCCTTATTTTTTATGCTTTCGCACTTTTTTCTTATCACCCCACTTCTTGGCTATTCGTTAAACTGATTTGTGGGTGTGGTGAGGGGTGTATTTATAGGCATTTTGAGGTTTGGGAAACTTTGCCCCTCCTGGTAGGAATGTATATCCCATACGTCACTAGCTCATGGACTCTTGCTAATATGAAAGAAATGAATTTATCAGGTAAGTTCTTACATAAATTATGTTTTTTCATAAAAAGATAGCAAGAGAACAAAGAAAAATTGATAATAGGAGTAAATTAGAAAGTTGCTTAAAATTGCATGCTCTATCTGAATCACAAAATAATTTTTTTTGGGTTCAGTGTCCCTTTAACACCCAACGATTCGAAGACTGCACCACTACAGACCGAATCACTAGTTACCAGAGAACAGATACTAGTCATAGGAGAACACCGAGGTAAACCACGATTGTGGCAGAGGGACCTCTGGCAAATTCCATCCACTTATATTAGAGAGCGTCCGCATTTACGAGTGGGACATGCCACTATCAGCTCTGAGGTCAGTCTGTCTTACCTTACTTGACTGATGTTGTACATTACTAGACTGATGTCATACATCTTTTGAATCACTTTGAAATACATTGTGCTGCTGCACATTTTGGAAGCGAAAGACCTCGCACTACACTGGACTTTTAAGTCTGATTCTTCTGCATATTTGTATTTTTAAGATATATCAAAGCTGCTGCTACACGGTTATTAGCTTGTGTTATCAGACTTTTCAGTACTCTACTGCTCTTTTTTTTAGCACTCCTTATTCTACATTTTCCTCATTCTGAAGTGGAGACCCCCATGTGACAGTGCAGCAGCGGAAGCTGTCTGAAGCAGAGAGCCACGTTTCTGCGAGAGCCATAAGATCGAGAGAGTGGGGGATTAAGAGGTCATGGATAGAAGTGAGCTTGTTGCAAACAGAGAGAGTTCCAGAGTGCACAAGTGAAGGGGTGGTGGCTTTAGATGCAAGAGGAATGAGATTAAGGTTATCAGAGTTTTGTTTTTGAAGTCTATTGAAAGGCACACATGGGTGTGCAAGGCTAGGAAGTTGTGGGGGACCAGGATTAGGGGAGATGCCACCAGCAGCTAGTATAAGCAAGAGGGAGAGTGACCTGAGATGCAGATTTGCAGTAATTAGACTGTTATGGGGACAAGGTGCAAGGGGGAAAGAAAGTCTTTAGATATGTGTGTAGTTCATGAATGTAAAAGTAAGGTGAGGTTAGAAGAGATGGGCTAACGAACAGTGCAGGTGGTAAGGGGGAAGGAGTAATTGAATTAAGTAGTTTGTTAAAGAGACAAAAGCTAGCAAAAAGGAATATGAAGATATTGAGCATTATTACAATCTAAGCAAACAGTGGATAAAAACACAGTATTACGACAGAACTTGCCTTGTCCAATCCTTGTTGAATTCTTGTATAATTCTTTTGCCCTATTCTAAGGGCCTCACTAATAAATGTTCACTTAAAGGGACACTAAACCCCAAAATTTTTCTTTTGTGATTCAGATAGAGCATGCATTTTAAGCAACTTTCTAATTTATTCCTATTATCAATTTTTCTTCGTTCTCTTGCTATCTTTATTTAAAAGGCAGGAATGTGATGCATAGGAGTCGGCCGATTTTTGGTTGAGAACCTGGCTTATGCTTGCTTATTGGTGGGTAAATGTAAGCCTCCAATAAGCAAGCACTATCCATGGTGCTGAACCTAAAATTTACATTCCTGCTTTTAAAATAAAGATGGCAAGAGAACAAAGAAAAATTGATAATATGAGTAAATTAGAAAGTTGCTTAAAATGTCATGCTCTATCTGAATAATGAAAGAAAAAATATGGGCTCGGTGTTCCTTTAAGAGATGGGAACAGATGATGTTACAATACTGCTATCTAAACCTGCAATGCTACCCCATAGCAGTGTTAAATTTATAGGACAGAGCATTCAGTTGATTAATGACATGATCTAAGACGGTCAAAAGGCCAATTGGGAAAATTTGATTCAGGGTGAGATAAATTTAAAAAAAAACAGACAGTAGAATTTGGAGGAGGCTGGGGTTATACCATTAGTGAAATTATAAATTTAGGAAATATTACAATATTGACAAGGTTTAAACATCACATAGATGAAGACAAGATATCAGCAGAGTAAATACAGAACATACTACACATGCCAAAAGAGAGACTTAGCGTACAATTGACACAGAAAACAGGGAGTTTAATGCAGGACCCAATTCACATACCAAAAGAGAGACTTAGGGGCTGAGTTATCATGTGTACATCGGATCATGTTTGCCAGACATCGGTAAATGCTGACAGCATACGCTGTTGGCATTTATCATTGCACAAGCAGTTCTGGTGAACTGCTTGTGCAATGCCACCCCCTGCAGATTTGTGGCCAATCGATTGGCCGCTAGCAGGGGTGTCAATCAACCTGATCGAAAACGATCAGGCGGATTGCTGTCCGCTGCCTCCGAGCAGGCGGACAAGCTAAGAAGCAGCGGTCTTAAGACCGCTGCTTTCGGGCCGTGAGAAATCAGCCCCATAGAGTGCAATTGACACAGAAAACAGGGAGTTTGGCAGTAGTTGAATGCAGGACCCACTTCACATACCTGAAAGAAGAAGAGACAGTAGGTTAACTAGCTGTAGCAAGCATTCCTTAGCATATGTCAATAAGCAGTTTGTTAGTTAAAGGGACAGTCTACACCAGAATTTTTGTTTGAAAAGATAGATAATCCCTTTAGTACCCATTCCCTAGTTTTGCATAACCAACACAGTTATATAAATACACTTTTTACCTCTGTGATTACCTTGCATCTAAGTCTCTGCAAACTGCCCCCTTATTTCAGTTCCTTTGACAGACATCCATTTTAGCCAATCAGAGCTTGCTCACTGGAACTCCACGTGCGTGAGTACAGTGTTATCTATATGATAAACGTGAACTAACACCCTCTAGTGGTAAAAAACTGTCAAAATGCCCTGAGAGAAGAGGCGGCCTTCAAGGGCTTAGAAATTAGCATATGAACCTCCTAGGTTTAGCTTTCAACTAAAAATACCAAGAGAACAAAGCAAAATTGGTGATAAAAGTAAATTGGAAAATTGTTTAAAATTACATTCTCTATCTGAATCATGAAAGTTTATTTTGGAGTAGACTGTCCCTTTAATAAGCAGCAGTGTGGTGAGTATTGATTGTAATTCTTGCATACTTCTTTTGCCCAATTCTTAGTGCCTCACTTATAAATGTTCACTTAAAGAGCCATAATACCCAAATGTTTAAAGGGAAACTGTACCCAAAATTTTTCATTTGTGATTCAGATTGAGCATGAAATTTTAAGCAACTTTCTAATTTACTCCTATTATCAAATTTTCTTTATTATCTTGGTATCTTTATTTGAAATGCAAGAATGTAAGTTTAGATGCCGGCCCATTTTTGGTGAACAACCTGGGTTGTCCTTGCTGATTGGTGGATAAATTCATCCACCAATAAAAAAGTGCTGTCCAGAGTACTATAACCAAAAAAATGCTTATATGCCTTCTTTTTCAAATACTGATAGCAATAGAACGAAGAAAAATTGATAATAGGAGTAAATTAGAAAGTTGCTTAAAATTGCATGCTCTTTCTGAATTACAAAAGAAAACATTTGGGTTCAGTGTCCCTTTAAACACTTGAAAGTGATGCAGTATAGCTGTAAAAAGCAGACTAGAAAATATCACCTAAACATCTCTATGTAAAAAAGAAAGATATTTACCTCAAAAGTTCCTCAGTAGCCACATCCCATTGTAAAGGACTTATAAGCAGCAAATCAGTATGTCTGTCCCGGGACAGCGGAAGGAGTGAGCTTTTGTGCACACATCTTATTTCCCTATTCAGTGTAAGGAAGTTTACTATGAAATCTCACGAGAGTTAAAGGGCCAGTAAACCTTCAAAATAATGTTATATAATTCTGCACATAGTGCAGAATTATATAACATTATATTAGCCAAACTTTATAAAACCTAATGTACCCTTTTAATTTTTTTAAAAAAAACGCTGTTTTACAGACCCGCTCTCTTTACTCTGCTGATCGGGTCTGTTATATTCACACAGCGCATCGGGCCAGCTGTATAGTCACAGCCCGGCCCGACCGCGCCATAAGACTAAGTGCAGCTCGCTCCTGCTCTGTCTGACACATCTATAATATAAATAAAGAACTAAATAGATTAACCAGAATTGTGTGGCGGACTTAGAGCAAAACAGTATAAGTGACTAATGTAATATGGTGATAAACAGTGGATCAATACATAAACATATAAAGTCACATCCAAAACAATCAAACATAAAATAAGTTAAATTAAAATCCATCAGTGGATCAACGACTATCACAATACTGGGTCATTTTTTTACTAAAGATATATTAAATACGGATTAATCAAAGGCCCATATTCATTGTATCCATAATGCACATAACAGTAATACAGCATTGGAACATTGTGTCATCTCAGCCCTTTGGTTATAACAGAAGTATGATATGTGTAATATTAAGATGGAGAAAAGCTGCCATCCTGGGCTAGGGGGTATACGTGCAGACCTAAACAAACTTCACAGCAGCTCCAGCTTCCTCCGGTCTCACAAGCCATTTCTGATGTCAGAAATGATTGATAGGTCATCCTCCAATCACAGCTTGCCCCCCGGGGGATTCAGTGTCTGATTCACTGCTGTGATTGGAGGAAGCCGGATGCCTCATTTTAGACCCAGGAAGTGGCTTTGAAACGTTTGGAGGAAGCTGGAGCTGCTATGAAGATTAAAAGGTAAGTTTTTTTTCACAACAGGAGTGAAATTAAAATTTTGATGAATTAAAGTGCCCCTGTTTTTAATCGAAGTTTTAAAAACCGGGCACTTTAGCATCAAAATTTACATTCACTTTAAAAGCATATACCCTGCTGGGCTTAATCTTTATATTGATTTGGCAGCATTTCACTAATTATATGGGATTTTGGATCTTGTTTTGGTGCAATGTCACTAGCTGGTAGGCATGCAATGTGAATTTGACCTGACTCCCTATGCCTTAGATCTCTCAGATATGTACAGGGAGTGCAGAATTATTAGGCAAGTTGTATTTTTGAGGATTAATTTTATTATTGAACAACAACCATGTTCTCAATGAACCCAAAAAACTCATTAATATCAAAGCTGAATAGTTTTGGAAGTAGTTTTTTGTTTGTTTTTAGTTTTAGCTATTTTAGGGGGATATCTGTGTGTGCAGGTGACTATTACTGTGCATAATTATTAGGCAACTTAACAAAAAACAAATATATACCCATTTCAATTATTTATTTTTACCAGTGAAACCAATATAACATCTCAACATTCACAAATATACATTTCTGACATTCAAAAACAAAACAAAAACAAATCAGTGACCAATATAGCCACCTTTCTTTGCAAGGACACTCAAAAGCCTGCCATCCATGGATTCTGTCAGTGTTTTGATCTGTTCACCATCAACATTGCGTGCAGCAGCAACCACAGCCTCCCAGACACTGTTCAGAGAGGTGTACTGTTTTCCCTCCTTGTAAATCTCACATTTGATGATGGACCACAGGTTCTCAATGGGGTTCAGATCAGGTGAACAAGGAGGCCATGTCATTAGATTTTCTTCTTTTATACCCTTTCTTGCCAGCCAAGCTGTGGAGTACTTGGACGCGTGTGATGGAGCATTGTCCTGCATGAAAATCATGTTTTTCTTGATGGATGCAGACTTCTTCCTGTACCACTGCTTGAAGAAAGTGTCTTCCAGAAACTGGCAGTAGGACTGGGAGTTGAGCTTGACTCCATCCTCAACCCGAAAAGGCCCCACAAGCTCATCTTTGATGATACCAGCCCAAACCAGTACTCCACCTCCACCTTGCTGGCGTCTGAGTCGGACTGGAGCTCTCTGCCCTTTACCAACTCATCCATCTGGCCCATCAAGACTCACTCTCATTTCATCAGTCCATAAAACCTTAGAAAAATCAGTCTTGAGATATTTTTTGGCCCAGTCTTGACGTTTCAGCTTGTGTGTCTTGTTCAGTGGTGGTCGTCTTTCAGCCTTTCTTACCTTGGCCATGTCTCTGAGTATTGCACACCTTGTGCTTTCTGGCACTCCAGTGATGTTGCAGCTCTGAAATATGGCCAAACTGGTGGCAAGTGGCATCTTGGCAGCTGCACGCTTGACTTTTCTCAGTTCATGGGCAGTTATTTTGCGCCTTAGTTTTTCCACATGCTTCTTGCGACCCTGTTGACTATTTTGAATGAAACGCTTGATTGTTCGATGATCACGCTTCAGAAGCTTTGCAATTTTAAGAGTGCTGCATCCCTCTGCAAGATATCTCACTATTTTTGACTTTTCTGAGCCTGTCAAGTCCTTCTTTTGACCCATTTTGCCAAAGGAAAGGAAGTTGCCTAATAATTATGCACACCTGATATAGGGTGTTGATGTCATTAGACCACACCCCTTCTCATTACAGAGATGCACATCACCTCATATGCTTAATTGGGAGTAGGCTTTCGAGCCTATACAGCTTGGAGTAAGACAACATGCATAAAGAGGATGATGTGGTCAAAATACTCATTTGCCTAATAATTCTGCACTCCCTGTATATATCTAATTTTGGTCTTTTGTTATAGCACATATTCTTAGTTGTGGTACCAGACTACTGGTTGGATACTGTTGATAATAAAGGTCCCGCCCTGTTGTCCTGCTTATATAGTCTTCCACTGCTTAGGCTTTTTTCTATTTTTGAGGAGATATCCCATCAGCGATTGGGCTTTACCCACATACCTCCATTAGTTTAGGCCCTTACTGTCATGTGACTATGCAATAGGGTGTTAGCTCTAGTAGTCAACCCTATGGTCTATACCCTATTTTTGATTGGAGATTATATTATTTTATTTTGCGTTCCACAATCTTAATAGTCACCCTATCTCGATGTCTGTTATTTATGACTAATAGATTAACACTGCACTGAAGTTAATGTCTTTTTTTCCATTTGAGTTATTTTTGTTTTACATTCACTTAGAGGATGAATATAATTTTAATAGATCTTTATTCGATATATATGCGTTATGCATTTGCTATGCATCTATATATGTTAAATATTGATTCCATAACTCCGTTGGTCTCAGATGTAACTTAAGTTAGATAGGTGGCCTTGTCTATCTATATTGATAATTTCATCTCTAAGATACTGGTTACTATATACTGTGTATATATATATATATATATATATATATATATATTTTTTTTTTTTGCTATTAGTATCTTCATTCCGAGCATATTGCTGATATACTATTAGTGATAATTCACATTCTATGGTTTAGACATTATTACTAAGGTTGTTAAATCATGTCTAATAGTTTTTATGTTTCTGCTATTATGTATCTTATATGAATTGCATATGATTTTTATTTTTGTCTATTGCTTACCTATCACTGGCTGATGATTGTAGTTGAATTGGTCTGTACCTTTAAGGTGATTTGATCTCACTCTGAAGGTGTGGCATTTCACCAGCCCATGATTGGTTAGCATGTCTTTTAAATATTGAGCGAGTAGTTGTTTTAGCTATACAGCCTTATGAAACGGCATTGCTGAGAAACGTGTTGCTGCGTTTTTATTGTGTCATTCAATAAAGTGGACACTTATGCTTTTTAACTCTACTTGCTCATTTTATACTTGTATATATTTTATATCTGATACATTTTTGTTACTGAGGACTGTAACAACCATATACTTAAGTAACCATTCTTTGGCAAACATTTTGCTACTGGTACTCCTTGTGAGCCGATTGCCTGTCTGCACCACTACAGCTATTGGATTTCAACTGGCTTCCATCCTCTGCCCCTGGGATTGGCCTCTCCGGTCACGCGGCTGACCTTCTGAAGCTTCCGGTTGCCTGTGAGTCTGGCGGGCGACTATATTGGTCCCGTCTTGTCCTGCTAGGCACTCCGGTTGTGCCGCTGTATCCTGTGAGTAACCACCTTAAAGGGGTTTTCTCCCAGTCTGTACCTATATTGTACGATCTCAAGACATACTATCCTATGTGGCGCCTTTCTTTTTTTCCTTCTCACACAGGATTTTTTTGCAGAACATATCATTTGTTGAAAGAGAGGCCCGCTTTCAGTGTCCATTTAACATCATCTAACACAAGCGCACCTTTCGAGGACTTTGGTGTCCGGATACTCTCTGAATTATCCATGGCTTGGCCCCTTTCTCGTTTCTGTGGGAGCTTTTCTTGAGTAACATCCTTAATTTGCTCCCTGACTGATTCAAGTATAGCTTCCTTGTATCCTCTGTTCAGGAATTTGTTATGCATCTCCTGTACCTGTGAGAGCCCCTTCTCTCTATTAAAATTATTTCTAATTGCTCTGATATATTGTGATTTAATAATCCCTCTAGTTAAAGATGGGTAATGGCAGCTGTTCGCCATAAGCAGAAAGTTTCAGTCAGTAGGCTTGGAGTACAGTGTGGTGTATAAACCAGTCTGTCCCTTCATAATCAATAGGTCTTAAAATTATTTTTGACTCTCACTGTGGGACATTTTGAATCTGACTGTTGTGTCTGTGTTGTTAAATTGTTGAAACCACTGTTGTAGACTTCTATGCCCCCTCATCATATCAAAAAAATGTTGTTCATGTACCTCTTGTATAATATTACCTTAGGTACATCCTTTGACCAGAGATATTGGTCTTCAAAACCTGCCATAAAAAGATTGGCATACGATAGGTGCCATATTCGACTCCATCGCTGTGCCTGCTGTTTGGAGGTAAAAAGATTTTTAAAATTTAAAGTAATTTCTAGTAGGCAGAATTTTACAAGTTGCAAAATGAATTCAATTGATGGACCCACATATTTGGTAGAAGTCAGTAATGCTTCTTTTACTCTATCCAATCCCACCTGATGGGGAATGATGGTATATAGACTGTTAACGTCTAGTATAACCAATAGGTCCTGGTCCTCCACCTTTATCTTCTTCAGGAGTCTAAGTAATTCACTAGAATCAAGTAAAAAGGCTATATTATCTTGGACAACAGGTTGCAATAGAAAGTCTACATACTGGGCTATGGGTTGAAGCAGTGAGTCTCTAGAGGATACAATGGGGCGTGCCAGGGGTTTCACTAGCGTTTTGTGGATTTTCGGAATAGTGTATAGGATTGGAATCTTTGGGCAGTCTGTAATCATCTGTTTCCCGAGTGTTTCTGTCAAATATCCTTGGGTGACACCAAATCCCACAAGGGTTTCCAGTTGTTTTTTTAATTTATCAGTTGGATCAAATGTCAATTTCTTATAGGTGTTGGTGTCACTCAGTTGTAACATGATGTCATCATGGTAGTCTACATTGTCAAGTAGAACAATAGCTTCGCCCTTATCCGCCGGGCGGATGGTCTGTGGACCATTATCATTCAAAAAGAAAATAATTTATAAGGTAAGCATACATTTTGTTTTTTTTTCGTAAAATGATGATGGTTCACAGTCCTCCATAACATATGGGATTAATATACAAGCAGATGGTCTAGGTCAGTGTTTCTCAACCGCGGTCCTCAAGTCAGTTTTTTATTATAGCTGAACCAGTGCACAGGTGAAATAATCAGCTGATGGATGAGAGCAAGATAGTAACCATGGTTACTGATCAGCTGATTACTTCACCTGTACACTGGTTCAGCTATAATGAAAGCCTGACCTGTTGGGGGGTACTTGAGGACTGTGGTCGAGAAAAACTGGTCTAGAGATTACAGACAGGGTGGGACAATTTTTCTGTCAGTTCGTATTTAGCCAACACTGCGGCCTGAAGGACTTTCCTGCCAAAGCTGCTTGCAAATAAACAAAACCTCAAAGTGATAAACTGCAGAGAAGACATGTTGCAGCTTTGCAAATCTGCTCCAAAGATGCATACTTTTTTTTAAAAAACCACGATGTTGCAATTGCTCTTGTAGAATTGCTGAATATACTAGGAGGTGACTTTCCCACCTTCAAGTAAGCCTTGTGAATCACTTCTTAGAGCCAAGAGGCCAATACTTCCTTAGTAGCTTTCTGCCCCTTATGAGTCCCAGAATAGTAAAAAACTAACTAGAAATTTGTCTGAAATCTTTAGTAGCTTGGAGATAAAGCGTTGGTTACCTCAAGATTCTGTAAGAGCAATTACTCAAAGTAACAGTACTTTCCAAGGTAAAAGTAATTTTCTAGGTAGAAGTGGTGTCAAGGCCATCCTGAGAAAAATTAAAGGAGTCTAGGAATCCTAAAGGAATACCCAGAAAACCTTCTGGAAGAACATTATTCAAAAAAACGCCTTCAAAATCCAGTAATAATTTTTTTTTTTGCAGGCTTATTGGCCTGCATCAAAGATTCAATAACTGAATCTGGGAAAACTAGACATTCAAGCTCCATGCCATTAAAAGCAGAGATTCAAGATTCTGATGAAAAGAGAACCTTGAGATAACAAGTCTGGTCTCAGAGGAAGAAGCCATGGAGCGCAAGAAACATCTGCACTATATCCGTATACCAAGTCCTACAAAGTCAGGCTGGAGCAATTATTACTGATATTGACTCCTGTTTGGTTCAAGTATGATTCTTGGAAAGAGGTATGAAGGTCCCATTGTCCTATAGACACAGGTGTCTATTTGGAGAGCCTTTGTATCTATTAGGAAAACCTTTTTATCTTTTGATCTCGCACAATAGCTTGGAAGTGTGTGATTTAAATAAAATGTCATCAGATCTATGTCCTGTAAGACCATTTTGATCTTGGAGTGTAATGTTCTGTATTGATTCGCTGAGATTTAATTCTAGGATACAACTGCACAACTGCTTTTATATTATGAGCTTGTTTGCTTCGGTTGTTTTCAGTGAAAAAACATAGAGATGAGTTCCTTTTAAATATCTTGCAGAGAGGTTATATAGAAATACTGGTAAGCTTTGGTAGTGCAGAAGTAAGTATATATCATGGATTATGTAACATATAAGCTCTTTAGTAACACTTTGTTGCAAAATGAAACTGCAGTGTTTGTAAGGTCGAGCTAGGAGTTGCTTGACGGTTCAGCTGTGAAGTCAGGAGGGAGTGACACCCAGTCACGGAGATTCAGTAGCACAGATTCGGAAAGTCGTAGCTGTACTTGTATTTACCTGTTCTTAGGTTTGCTTGCTTAACGGTATATGTTTGCAGATCCAGGCTGCTATGGTCTTGGAAGCAAGTTATGTGGCTGCAGGTAAGAAAGGAGAAATGGATCTTCCCTGTGCTTGATTAGTGCAGCTGTGGTTGCTTTGTAAGGAAGTTAAAACTTTTACTTGTAGTTTGTAGAAAAAACTATGAATGAGAGTTTAACTGTAGTAGAATCCTTGATTGCAATATTATCACAATTGTTTGATGAAAAGTCTAGCTAGATATAATAGCAAACGAGTAGTATGGCTCAGTGCAGAGCGTAAAGGTTTCAAGCCTCAAATGAACAAATTAAATTGTTGAAACCACTGTTGTAGACTTCTATGCCCCCTCATCATATCAAAAACTTTTACTTGTAGTTTGTAGAAAAAACTATGAATGAGAGTTTAACTGTAGTAGAATCCTTGATTGCAATATTATCACAATTGTTTGATGAAAAGTCTAGCTAGATATAATAGCAAACGAGTAGTATGGCTCAGTGCAGAGCGTAAAGGTTTCAAGCCTCAAATGAACAAATTATTAAGCACCTAGTGAATAGTGGGGAGGTCTTTTGTGGAAGGTAGAGATTAAAATGTCAGTCCCAAGTTAAAGGGAAAGAAACTGAAATATTGAGAATATATTACACAAACTGATCGAAAATGTTATAATGGAGGGACCACTTTCTTAAATGGACCGATAGAAGGCTTAGATGATCCACCTCCCAGATGTTCACACCTCGTATGTAAATTGCCAAAAGTGAGCAAAAAGTCCCCTCTGCCTAAGACAGAGATAAGACACTTCCTGCATGCCAAGTGGCATGTAGACATTCCCCTTGATAATTTATGTAGGACAACGCCGATATGTTGTCCAACTAAAAACAGATAAACTTTTCCTCCTTCAATAGGGGCCAGGGCTGTGAGCCAGAAGATTGCTCAAAGTTCCAGAATGTCGATTGGTATCCTTGCCTCTAGAGGAAACCCAACTCCTTGCACTCTTCGAGAAACCCAGACTGCATCCCAATCCAGAGAGACTGACAGCCATCAGCACAATATGCAAAGACTGAAGAAGGAAGGTTGTTCCAAGGGTAAAATACAGACTTTGTGTGTTCAAGAAAAAAATGGACTGACTGAAAATCCAAATCAGTCCGTATGCCAAATGTAAATAATTATTTGACCACTAAGGTAGCAAACCATTAAAGGGGTCTCAAGTGAAAATAGGGCAAATAAACTGCGTCTGAAGCAGCTACCCTAAGTCCCACCACCACCACGCACTAAGCTACTGACTGAAGGTAGTGCAAGGTAGGAAGAGACACATCCTCTGAATCCTACATTACAAAGTTCAGTCAGGAAACTAGATGCATAAGGATTGAGTCTACTATGACTCCTATAAATGCTACTCTTATAGCAGAATATAATGAGCCTTTGAGGTACAGCAATACTTCAACCATGGTCTTGAATAAAGGCATAAATGGGAGAGTATGAGCAATAGCTATTAACAGGAAGTAAGCTTGCACTTGTATGACATTCAGATAAGGAGCAACGGAAATTTCCTGAACCTGAGCACTGGCAAAATTTCATCTAACAATGGTGGAAAACTGGCAAAGTTTTGCAGATATACAAACTATAGGAACGGAAGGTAATGCCTGTGTATAGGGATGTGCAGATAAGATCCTATAGGTTCATACAAGCCATAAAATGTCCCTTTGAATGAAGGGTAAAAACCAGTGAGGAATGTTCCCATTTTACATGTGGGAATCCTGACCAACCTCTTTAGGGATGTTAATCTGGAACAGGACTGTAAATCCCTTTGGAAAATGAAAAAGATTGGGGTAAAAGACCCTTGACCCTGAAGTTACACAGCTACTAGGATTATTTTATTCCCTGATCCTCCAAATCCTTATATAAAGGCTGCCACCTACATGAGATGGGACCGCTTGTCATAAGGAGGAACGCTTCAAAGAGAACAAAACTCTTGAAGGATAAAGAGAATCAGTCTGGATATCAGAACTATTTTTCCTGATGGATCCAAAATATATAAACTTATACAAAGCTTATTTTCTTCATTCTCTTGGTATCTTGATGGATCCAAAATATATAAACTTATACAAAGCTTATTTTCTTCATTCTCTTGGTATCTTGATGGATCCAAAATATATAAACTTATACAAAGCTTATTTTCTTCATTCTCTTGGTATCTTGATGGATCCAAAATATATAAACTTATACAAAGCTTATTTTCTTCATTCTCTTGGTATCTTTATTTGAAAAAGCATGAATGCAAACTTAGGAGCCTGCCCATTTTTGGTTCAGCACCCTAGGTACCAAGAGAACGAAGAAAAAATGATAATAGAAGTAAATTAGAAAGTTGCTTAAAATTGCCTGCTCTATCTGAATCATGAAAGAAAATGTTTTGGGTTTCATATCCCTTTAAGCATTTGCACATATTATTTATATTGTCATGCAGCCTTACGGACTAAAATAGCAGCACATATAGATCAACAGGTACACATTGGATATTTGTAAATCCATGTCCAGATAAGCAGAGACTGCATATATCTCTATAAAGTAAATACACAATGTATATGATCCATGAAAATGTTCATGATTATTGCTCCGTGTCTGCAAGATAAACGGATGTGCATACATATAAATTACCCATACAATAGGTAATAAGGGATACCAAAAAGCCTTATCTCTAAAGGATCTCCACTGTAAATTAAAATATTCAGGATCAATGTTCAATATCTGCACAATAGAACCTATGTGCATAGATATAAATGACACATAACATAGGTAGAAAAGAGATATCAATTTTTATCTAATAAAGGATCTCAACTGTTGTAATACGGATAAATCCTGCAGAACTGCATTAAGAAATAATCCTGCAGAGTACAATGCATGAAAAGTATATCCCTAGAGCACTGATATTTAAACCTGTTCCTCTGACTCCCCAACAGGCCAGGTTTTCAGGATTACCTTGGATGAGAGCAGGTAAAATAACTATGTTTACTAATCAGCTGATTGTTTCACATATGCTCTAGTTGAGATATCATCAAAATGTGTCCTGCTAGGGAGGTCTGAGAACAGGCTTGAAAACCAGTGCCCTAGAGGGTATATGCTATAGAAGTAAGTACACTAATAGTAAGGATATGTAATGCTTTGCATATCTACACAAACAGGAGTTCTATCTATATAACATTTTTTTGTGCTGCTAGACATGCAATGCACATAGGCAGCTCTTAGCAATTTGTATATCCCAATAGTGTACAAAAAAACCTGCCTAATGTACATTACTGCAAATAATAATAAAGCATGAAAAGTACAACAGTATATAAAATGCAGACTGACATAGAAAAACTATCTGTTTACATCCCCTGGCAATGGTGGGAGTACAATGCTGAATTGACTTATACATAAGTATTAATAGTGCAGATAGTTATAATAAATGGTAATAGCACCATATCTCATTATGTTCAGTACAATATAAAATTGCACATATAATAGAGTCATTTGGGTACAATGTAGATCACATAAGAATTTGCGGTGGTGTACAGCTGCCTAAAGGTCCTTGCAAAAAACACCTACGTTTTTATCAAATCTGAACCTAAAGGTTATTAGCATAAGAAATGTTTTGCTCATTTAGGAGACTGAATTAACTCCCTAGATTTACGCTTACTTAGTTTGGGGACAGCCGCTAAAAAAAAACTGTCACTATTTTGTATATATTGTTTTTAGCTTCAGGAGTAAAAAACAGAATGTTCCTCCTTAGTGACATTTACAGGGTAAATGCCTTCAGGAAAGTGGACTGTTGGGACTGATAAGTATGCAAAATAGGAGGTATACAATTCTCATAATTTTGAGTGACCTGGCAACTGGCATACTGGAATATATTTGTAAAATAAACATATATACAGTGTGTAGATAGAGAATATCAGAAAAAGATATCAGTGGGGACAGAGGCTTTTTGTTCCAGATTTTACTTATAATAAAGTATGCAGACACTGTATATAGTTACTGTATGTATTAGTACAGACAATACCTTGTAGAGAGCCCTCTACACTATTTTTACACTCCCTCAGACACTTCAATTATCTCTGTGTAGAAACTACTACAGCCCCTATATATATTATACAGCCTCTGATTTCCCCCCTGGCAGCTCCTGTATGGTACTTAACCCCTTCCTGGGACTGGCAGGCACTGGAAATCGGTTTTAATAACTGATCCAAACTGTAGTACTCTTGCAAATGGATAACATTCTTCCAAAACTGTTGCCATAAAGTGCTCCAGACATAAGCAAGGCTCCTGAGCTTACGTCCCTGCTTTAAAACAAAAGATACCAAAAGAATGAAGAAAATTTGATAAAAGAAGTAAATTAGAAAATTGTTTAAAATGGCATGATCTATCTGAATCAGGAAATAAACATTTTGGGTTTCATGTCCCTTTAAATGGAACATTGTTTGTATAGTTATTTGTAATGCCATGAACCTTGAGATTACATTTCTTAGAATCTTCTGTTTTATTAAAACTCCTTTTTGGTCAGAAAACAAAAAAAGTTTAATTTGGTTTTGGAATGGATCATTTTGAATAGGCATGGGCATAATTTGTTATTAAACGAATGTCGAATATGGCTGAAATAGACTATTTTTGGCACTAGATTTATTAGTGCAAAAGTGAAAAACACACATATCTGTGGAAATCCAAATATTTGTTGCACGTTTACACAATAAATATGGGGTGAAAAATAGATGAATCCTGCCACCTGCGGACAGATTAGTCATCGGTTTTACACCAATGATGTAAGAAAAACTGCTGAGTTTATGCTACTGGCTGTGAAAAGGGAGTCAAACCAATGCAGTGTGTGTTACTGGCAGGCACAAAGGTACATTTATAGATAGATTTGTGTATTACTGGCAGCTGGGGGATAAAGTCTCTGCTCAGCTGTTAACCATATGAGCACTATGGTAACAGTGTTTGCCATTTGTGTAACATTGTTATTTGTAAACTGCTCAAGACACATAAAAATTGGAGTAAAGTTTTTTTTACTTTGAAGATGTTTGGTCATTAGTTACTTAAACACGCATTGCAATGTTTCACCACTTGGTGTCAGCAGCAGACTATGTTCAAAATTATTGCTGAAAACACATATTTGACCTTAGTGTACGCTGAATGTGTGAATCATTCTGTATGCAGAAAACTGTATTATATAACATCATTTGATCAGACTGAACAGTTTCTAAAAAGCCAGAATATGTATAATTATTATTTACAAAAGGAAAACAGAGACATAAAATACCCTTCCAAAAGAACAGATATAAAAATGAATTAATACCAAATTTTTTGGGACATTCATAACGTTGCTCTGGGGGTAAAGTAATGACATTCTCATTAAGGATTTAACGAAAAGCTAATGTTTACTGTATGTAGGAAATGTGAGTTCATGTGCAAAATCAAATCCACTGAAAAACCTGGACATTTATATGTAAAGTCTGTATCTATCCCAACTTTATTCATATGATATATGACAATTATATTATGATGTCAGAAATGACATCATCAATGATATCACGGATCATGTGATTACTTTGTGATGCGAAATGATGTTAGCTGTAACACATATCCCTTTTGGGAATAGTGTCTGCAGGTATTTTAAAAGGACATCAAACTCAAAATGTTTCTTTCATTATTCATATAGAGCACACAGTTTTAAACAACTTGTATTCCTCATTTGCTTTGTTCCTTTGGTATCCTTAAAAAGCATACCTAGGTATAGGATATTTAGCAGATGTGCACTACTGGGCTTCTGATTGGTGGATGAACATATATGCCTGTTTTCACTGGTTCAAGATGTGTTCAGTAAGCTCCTAGTAGTGTAGTGCTGCAAAGGATACCATAACAACAAAGTCAATTTGCAAATAGAAGTAAATAAAAAAGTTGTTCAAAACTATGCTCTGCCTTAAAGTGAATGTAAATTTAGATGATAAAGTGCCTGTTTTTTAAAAATATGATTAAAAACAGGGGCACTTTAATTCATCAAAATTTACATTTCACTTGTGTTGTGAAAATACTTACCTTTTAATCTTGACAGCCGCTCCAGCGATTCCCCCGGTCGTTGCAAGCCTCTTCATACATCAGAAATGACGGATCGGTCATCCTCCAATCACCGCTTCCCCCCTAGGGAATCAGTGTCTGATTCAACGCCGTGATTGGAGGAAGTCAGATTCCTCATTTTAGACCCGGGAAGAGGCTTTGCGGTGGGCGGGGGAAGCGATGCAGCGGCTGTCAAGATAAAAAGGTACAGCAAGTATTTTCCCAACACGAGTGAAATGTAAATTTTGATGAATTAAAGTGCCCCTGTTTTTAATCAGATTTTTAAAAACCGGGCACTTTATCATCTAAATTTACATTCACTTTAATAAAGAAAAATGTTGTGTTTCATGTCCCTTTAATGCAATGTTTCCTTTTAAGATATATATGTGAGTCCACAGATTCATAGACACTGAGGTGCAGGTGGTGGATTCTGCATTTTTAACACCGATTCATAAAGATTATTTATATATGTGCGTACATATTTCCATATTACCTTGCTGGTTATAGACTGGCACAATGTTAAGTAAACATAATGTAATATAAAAATACTAAGATATTATTTTTTCATTTTTCAGTGAGAAAGAAATTGTTACTCTGCTGAAATAGGCCTGTATAATATTTAAAGTTACATAACAGACAAAATTGATATGTGCATCAGTGCATTTTAGTTTTGAACAGAAGTATTTTTGCAATATATGTCCGTCAGCAAAAAATGCTTCTAATAAAAGCTAACAATGTTTCAGTGGCATATGCGCATATGCTGTGCATGCTCTGTGAACTTCATTCAAATACAACACGTCACATATCGCGGTTCCACGAGGCCACCACCTCACTCAAACACTGAGACGTGCACAAACATGAATTTCCTCTTAGTTTCATTATCAATTTAAAAAGCTGTATCTTTTAATGCATTTAACCCCTTTGTGAGGGTTAAACACATAGTTCTGTGTAAGCAACAGTACAATTATAAAGCTAGAATAGTAATTATTATTATTTTTTTAAATACATTAAATTTTAAATACAACTACAACTGATTTCCCCCTTTCGGGGATCAGTGTCCATGGAGCTTGCTATTGCCAATAAACATTTTTTAAATGTTAGCGCCCAGACTTGAACACAAGACAAAGCCGGCATTGCTGGGACTCTGGTAATTGGACATGATGTTGGGGAGCTGGGGGGACGGACGAGCGGGAAACCCTCTTTTTTTTTTTTCCCTCTCTCTTTTGTTGCTTGTTCTGTTTTGTTTTTGTTTGTTTTTGTTTAGCATTGTTCAGAGAAGTATATAAAATATAATTCAACAGGGAAATATTAGAGATGAAGGTATGCTTGATTCAAAATTCTTTGGACAAGAATATTAGCATGTGGATCTTTCATGGATGTTTTGATTTTTCTTTTTCTCATTGCTTATATATCCTTCTTCACTTTTCTTTTTGGAAAATGTATAAAAATGCACAACTGTGTTGAATTATAATAAAAAATTATAATAAAAAAAAAAAAAAAGAATAGTAATTATTATTATTTTATAGCCATTTAAAGGGATATGTTACCCAAACACTGAATTACCTGAAAGTGATACAATATCTCTAAAGAGTTGACTAGAATATATCACCTAAACATCTCTATGTACAGAAAGATATTTTACCTCAAATGTTTTTTCAGCTAATCAGAATAAGTGACCTGTGAGCAGTTATACTTCAGATACTCTATTTTTTTTATTACAGACAGCCAATCAGAATAATCAGTGCTGATTTTGCTTAGATAGGACGGGATTACATTATAATCTTATGAGAATTCATAGTAAATTTCCTTAAAATGAGGAGGGGGATAAAGTGACTGTGTGAACCCTTACAAGTCCTGGGACTAACATCCCTAATAATAATGCACCCTTAAAAGTCCTGGGACTAGCATCCTGATTGGCTGCTTATAGTCCCTTTACAATGGGATGTAACTAGTGATGAAAATAAAATAATAAAACTAAATATTGATTTTATACACTTGGCTGCCACCCCTGTAATTATTCATTCATTTTATTTGTCCCCATGAATTGTCGTAATTGGGTACCACTAGCCATATACACAGCTCTTTACTATAAACTACCTCAGAACAGTTTCACAAAATAGCTAGGGGAGGAGCTACGTATCATAGGGGTGTGGTTTAGACGCCCAACGGCAGAGCTTGCTTGTTTATGGGCGTGACACGGTAAGTCTGGAGGCGGAGTTTCATTATTTCTGGGCGGGGTTTAAGAAACACCAGGTTTCACTAATAAAAAAAACATAGGCTAACTAGAAGAGGAAGGCGGATCAGCAGGAAACAGCGACCAAATCCGTCAGATTGTAGTGATA
Organism: Bombina bombina; assembly: GCF_027579735.1. NCBI lineage: Eukaryota > Metazoa > Chordata > Amphibia > Anura > Bombinatoridae > Bombina > Bombina bombina. The sequence goes on from NC_069505.1 coordinate 272,981,960, forward strand.
CGGAGCATATAATGGAGAAACTGATTGGCTCGTCTATACTTGACAGCAAGCGCGTGCTCACCTGATTCTCCGTATGCTTCTTGACCAATGCCTTGATCGTATGTAACATATTGTTCTAAATAGAAAACAGCGCTTTTTTATACTAAGCACGATTGTAAAGTAAATTAGCAACCACTAGTAGTAATAAGTCATTTTCCCTGTTCCGTCCTCTGTAGGAGAACCAGGAACCATAAGCTTTAATAAAACAAGCTTCTCCCACGCACTGGCCCTGACATTGCAGGCGAGGCGTAGTCACGAGTGGGCGTGGTCATTTTTACAAGGGGAGGAGCCATATGTAAAACAAACCGATGAACAGCTAAATGGGCGGGGTTATGTAAAACATGGGGCGTGGGGACTATCACATGGAAACCACCCTTCCCTTAGATGTTACGCCCACCTGCGTCATGACGTTTACGCTCTGTGGAGGAGAGCGGGTGTGTAGTCTCCCGGCAGCAGGAGGAAAATTTGTTAGTGTCACTGATGCGATTGACGTCATAATATACTGAATGTGAGTGTCACTGGTGCTTAGGGATGGTAATATGTCATTATATACTGAGTGTGAGTGTCACTGGTGCTTAGTGATGGTAATATGCCATTATATACAGAATGTGAGTGTCACTGGTGCTTAGTGATGGTAATATGTCATTATATACTGAGTGTGAGTGTCACTGGTGCTTAGTGATGGTAATATGCCATTATATACAGAATGTGAGTGTCACTGGTGCTTAGGGATGGTAATATGTCATTATTAACTGATTGTGAGTGTCACTGGTGCTTAGGGATGGTAATATGTCATTATTAACTGATTGTGAGTGTCACCGGTGCTTAGTGATGGTAATATGTCATTATATACTGAAAGTGAGTGTCACTGGTGCTTAGTGATGGTAATATGTCATTATATACTGAGTGTAAGTGTCACTGATGCTTGCTGATGGTAATATGTCATTATATACTGAGAATGTGTCACTGGTGCTTAGTGATGGTAATATGTCATTATATACTGAGTGTGAGTGTCACTGGTGCTTAGGGATGTAATATGTCATTATATACTGAGTGTGAGTGTCACTGGTGCTTAGTGATGGTAATATGCCATTATATACTAAATGTGAGTGTCACTGGTGCTTAGTGATGGTAATATGTCATATACTGAGTGTGAGTGTCACTGGTGCTTAGGGATGGTAATCTGTAATTATATACTGAGTGTGAGTGTCACTGGTGCTTAGTGATGGTAATATGTCATTATATACTGAGTGTCACTGGTGCTTAGTGATGGTAATATGTCATTATATACTGAGTGTGAGGGTCACTGGTGCTTAGTGATGGTAATATGTCATTATAAACTGAGTGTGAGTGTCATTGGTGCTTAGTGATGGTAATATGTCATTATATACTGAGTGTCACTGGTGCTTAGTGATGGTAATATGTCATTATATACTGAGTGTGAGTGTCAATGATGCTTAGTGATGGTAATATGTCATTATATACTAAGTGTGAGTGTCACTGGTGCTTAGTGATGGTAATATGTCATTATATACAGTGTGATAATCACTGGTGCTTAGTGATGGTAATATGTCATTATATACTGAGTGTGAGTGTCACTGGTGCTTAGTGATGGTAATATGTCATTTATATACTGATAATGTGTCAATGATGCTTAATGATGGTAATATATCATTATATACTGAGTGTGAGTGTCAATGATGCTTAGTGATGGTAATATGTCATTATATACTGAGTGTGAGAATCACTGGTGCTTAGTGATGGTAATATGTCATTATATACTGAGTGTGAGAATCACTGGTGCTTAGTGATTGTAATATATAATTATATACTGAGTGTGAGTGTCACTGGTGCTTAGTGATGGTAATATGTCATTATATACTGAGTATCACTGGTGCTTAGTGATGGTGATATGTCATTATATACAGTGTGAGAATCACTGGTGCTTAGTGATGGTAATATGTCATTATATACTGAGTGTGAGAATCACTGGTGCTTAGTGATGGTAATATGTCATTATATACTGAGTGTGGGTGTCACTGGTGCTTAGTGATGGCAATATGTCATTTATATACAGTGAGAATCACTAGTGCTTAGTGATGGTAATATGTCATTATATACTGAGTGTGGGTGTCACTGGTGCTTAGTGATGGTAATATGTCATTTATATACAGTGAGAATCACTAGTGCTTAGTGATGGTAATATGTCATTATATACTGAGTGTGAGAATCACTGGTGCTTAGTGATGGTAATATGTCATTATATACTGAGTGTGGGTGTCACTGGTGCTTAGTGATGGTAATATGTCATTATATACAGTGTGAGAATCACTGGTGCTTAGTGATGGTAATATGTCATTATATACTGAGTGTGAGTGTCACTGGTGCTTAGTGATGGTGATATGTCATATACTGAGTGTGAGTGTCACTGGTGCTTAGTGATGGTAATATGTCATATACTGAGTGTGAGTGTCACTGGTGCTTAGTGATGGTAATATGTAATTTATATACAGTGTGAGTGTCACTGGTGCTTAGTGATGGTAATATGTCATTATATACTGAGAATGTGTCAATATACTTAGTGATGGTAATATGTCATTATATACTGAGTGTGACTGTTACTGGTGCTTAGTGATGGTAATATGTCATTATATACAGTGTGAGAATCACTGGTGCTTAGTGATGATAATATGTCATTATATACTGAGTGTGAGTGTCACTGGTGCTTAGGGATGGTAATATGCAATTATATACTGAGTGTGAGTGTCACTGGTGCTTAGTGATGGTAATATGTCATTATATACAGTGTGAGAATCACTGGTGCTTAGTGATGGTAATATGTCATTATATACTGAGTGTGAGTGTCACTGGTGCTTAGTGATGGTAATATGTCATTATATACTGAGTGTGGGTGTCACTGGTGCTTAGTGATGGTAATATGTCATTATATACTGAGTGTGAGTGTTACTGGTGCTTAGTGATGGTAATATGTCATTTATATACAGTGAGAATCACTAGTGCTTAGTGATGGTAATATGTCATTATATACTGAGTGTGAGAATCACTGGTGCTTAGTGATGGTAATATGTCATTATATACTGAGTGTGGGTGTCACTGGTGCTTAGTGATGGTAATATGTCATTATATACAGTGTGAGAATCACTGGTGCTTAGTGATGGTAATATGTCATTATATACTGAGTGTGAGTGTCACTGGTGCTTAGTGATGGTGATATGTCATATACTGAGTGTGAGTGTCACTGGTGCTTAGTGATGGTAATATGTCATATACTGAGTGTGAGTGTCACTGGTGCTTAGTGATGGTAATATGTAATTTATATACAGTGTGAGTGTCACTGGTGCTTAGTGATGGTAATATGTCATTATATACTGAGAATGTGTCAATATACTTAGTGATGGTAATATGTCATTATATACTGAGTGTGACTGTTACTGGTGCTTAGTGATGGTAATATGTCATTATATACTGAGTGTGAGTGTCACTGGTGCTTAGGGATGGTAATATGCAATTATATACTGAGTGTGAGTGTCACTGGTGCTTAGTGATGGTAATATGTCATTATATACAGTGTGAGAATCACTGGTGCTTAGTGATGGTAATATGTCATTATATACTGAGTGTGAGTGTCACTGGTGCTTAGTGATGGTAATATGTAATTTATATACAGTGAGAATCACTAGTGCTTAGTGAATGGTAATATGTCATTATATACTGAGTGTGAGTGTTACTGGTGCTTAGTGATGGTAATATGTCATTATATACTGAAAGTGAGTGTCACTGGTGCTTTGTGATGGTAATATGTCATTATATACTGAATGTGAGTGTCACTGGTGCTTAGTGATGGTAATATGTCATTATATACTGAGTGTGAGTGTCACCGGTGCTTAGTGATGGTAATATGTCATTATATACTGAAAGTGAGTGTCACTGGTGCTTAGTGATGGTAATATGTCATTATATACTGAGTGTGAGGGTCAATGATGCTTAGTGATGGTAATATGTCATTATATACTGAGTATGAGTGTCACTGGTGCTTGCTGATGGTAATATGTCATTATATACTGAGTGTGAGTGTCACTGGTGCTTATTGATGGTAATATGTCATTATATACTGAGAATGTGTCAATGATGCTTAGTGATGGTAATATGTCATTATATACAGTGTGAGAATCACTGGTGCTTAGTGATGTAATATGTCATTATATACTGAGTGTGAGTGTCAATGATGCTTAGTGATGGTAATATGTCATTATATACTGAGTGTGAGTGTCACTGGTGCTTAGTGATGGTAATATGTCATCATATACTGAGTGTGAGTGTCACTGGTGCTTAGTGATGGTAATATGTCATTATATACTGAGAATGTGTCAATGATGCTTAGTGATGGTAATATGTCATTATTTACTGAGTGTGAGAATCACTGGTGCTTTGTGATGGTAATATGTCATTATATACTGAGTGTGAGTGTCACTGGTGCTTAGTGATGTAATATGTCATTATATACTGAGTGTGAGTGTCACTGGTGCTTAGTGATGTAATATGTCATTATATACGGAGTGTGAGTGTCACTGGTGCTTAGTGATGGTGATATGTTATTATATACTGAGTGTGAGTGTCACTGGTGCTTAGTGATGGTAATATGTCATTATATACTGAGTGTGAGTGTCACTGGTGCTTGCTGATGGTAATATGTCATTATATACTGAGTGTGAGTGTCACTGGTGCTTAGTGATGGTAATATGTCATTATATACTGAGTGTGAGTGTCACTGGTGCTTAGTGATGGTAATATGTCATTATATACTGAGTGTGAGAGTCACTGGTGCTTAGTGATGGTAATATGTCATTATATACTGAGTATGAGTGTCACTGGTGCTTGCTGATGGTAATATGTCATTATATACTGAGTGTGAGTGTCACTGGTGCTTATTGATGGTAATATGTCATTATATACTGAGAATGTGTCAATGATGCTTAGTGATGGTAATATGTCATTATATACAGTGTGAGAATCACTGGTGCTTAGTGATGTAATATGTCATTATATACTGAGTGTGAGTGTCAATGATGCTTAGTGATGGTAATATGTCATTATATACTGAGTGTGAGTGTCACTGGTGCTTAGTGATGGTAATATGTCATTATATACTGAGTGTGAGTGTCACTGGTGCTTAGTGATGGTAATATGTCATTATATACTGAGAATGTGTCAATGATGCTTAGTGATGGTAATATGTCATTATTTACTGAGTGTGAGAATCACTGGTGCTTTGTGATGGTAATATGTCATTATATACTGAGTGTGAGTGTCACTGGTGCTTAGTGATGTAATATGTCATTATATACTGAGTGTGAGTGTCACTGGTGCTTAGTGATGTAATATGTCATTATATACGGAGTGTGAGTGTCACTGGTGCTTAGTGATGGTGATATGTTATTATATACTGAGTGTGAGTGTCACTGGTGCTTAGTGATGGTAATATGTCATTATATACTGAGTGTGAGAGTCACTGGTGCTTGCTGATGGTAATATGTCATTATATACTGAGTGTGAGTGTCACTGGTGCTTAGTGATGGTAATATGTCATTATATACTGAGTGTGAGTGTCACTGGTGCTTAGTGATGGTAATATGTCATTATATACTGAGTGTGAGAGTCACTGGTGCTTAGTGATGGTAATATGTCATTATATACTGAGTGTCACTGGTGCTTAGTGATGGTAATATGTCATTATATACAGTGTGAGAATCACTGGTGCTTAGTGATGTAATATGTCATTATATACTGAGTGTGAGTGTCAATGATGCTTAGTGATGGTAATATGTCATTATATACTGAGTGTGAGTGTCACTGGTGCTTAGTGATGGTAATATGTCATTATATACTGAGTGTGAGTGTCACTGGTGCTTAGTGATGGTAATATGTCATTATATACTGAGAATGTGTCAATGATGCTTAGTGATGGTAATATGTCATTATATACTGAGTGTGAGAATCACTGGTGCTTTGTGATGGTAATATGTCATTATATACTGAGTGTGAGAATCACTGGTGCTTAGTGATGGTAATATGTCATTATATACTGAGTGTGAGTGTCACTGGTGCTTAGTGATGGTAATATGTCATTATATACTGAGTGTGAGTGTCACTGGTGCTTAGTGATGTAATATGTCATTATATACTGAGTGTGAGTGTCACTGGTGCTTAGTGATGTAATATGTCATTATATACGGAGTGTGAGTGTCACTGGTGCTTAGTGATGGTGATATGTTATTATATACTGAGTGTGAGTGTCACTGGTGCTTAGTGATGGTAATATGTCATTATATACTGAGTGTAAGTGTCACTGGTGCTTAGTGATGGTAATATGTCATTATATACTGAGTGTGAGGGTTACTGGTGCTTAGTGATGGTAATATGTCATTATAAACTGAGTATGAGTGTCACTGGTGCTTAGTGATGGTAATATGTCATTATATACTGAGTGTGAGTGTCACTGGTGCTTAGTGATGGTAATATGTCATTATATACTGAGTGTGAGAGTCACTGGTGCTTAGTGATGGTAATATGTCATTATATACTGAGTGTCACTGGTGCTTAGTGATGGTAATATGTCATTATATACTGAGTGTCACTGGTGCTTTGTGATGGTAATATGTCATTATATACAGTGTGATAATCACTGGTGCTTAGTGATGGTAATATGTCATTATATACTGAGTGTGAGTGTCACTGGTGCTTAGTGATGGTAATATGTCATTATATACTGAGTGTGAGAATCACTGGTGCTTAGTGATGGTAATATGTCATTATATACTGAGTGTGAGAATCACTGGTGCTTAGTGATGGTAATATGTCATTATATACTGAGTGTGAGTGTCAATGATGCTTAGTGATGGTAATATGTCATTATATACTGAGTGTGAGTGTCACTGGTGCTTAGTGATGGTAATATGTCATTTATATACAGTGAGAATCACTAGTGCTTAGTGATGGTAATATGTCATTATATACTGAGTGTGGGTGTCACTGGTGCTTAGTGATGGTAATATGTCATTATATACTGAGTGTGAGTGTCAATGATGCTTAGTGATGGTAATATGTCATTATATACTGAGTGTGAGTGTCACTGGTGCTTAGTGATGGTAATATGTCATTATATACTGAGTGGGAGTGTCACTGGTGCTTAGTGATGGTAATATGTCATTATATACTGAGTGTGAGTGTCACTGGTGCTTAGTGATGGTAATATGTCATTTATATACAGTGAGAATCACTAGTGCTTAGTGATGGTAATATGTCATTATATACTGAGTGTGAGTGTCAATGATGCTTAGTGATGGTAATATGTCATTATATACTGAGTGTGAGTGTCAATGATGCTTAGTGATGGTAATATGTCATTATATACTGAGTGTGAGTGTCACTGGTGCTTAGTGATGGTAATATGTCATTATATACAGTGTGAGAATCACTGGTGCTTAGTGATGGTAATATGTCATTATATACTGAGTGTGAGTGTCACTGGTGCTTAGTGATGGTAATATGTCATTATATACAGTGTGAGAATCACTGGTGCTTAGTGATGGTAATATGTCATTATATACTGAGTGTGAGTGTCACTGGTGCTTAGTGATGGTAATATGCCATTATATACTAAATGTGAGTGTCACTGGTGCTTAGTGATGGTAATATGTCATATACTGAGTGTGAGTGTCACTGGTGCTTAGGGATGGTAATATGTAATTATATACTGAGTGTGAGTGTCACTGGTGCTTAGTGATGGTAATATGTCATATACTGAGTGTGAGTGTCACTGGTGCTTAGGGATGGTAATATGTAATTATATACTGAGTGTGAGAATCACTGGTGCTTAGTGATGGTAATATGTCATTATATACTGAGTCTGAGTGTCACTGGTGCTTAGTGATGGTAATATGTCATTATATACTGAGTCTGAGTGTCACTGGTGCTTAGTGATGGTAATATGTCATTTATATACTGAGAATGTGTCAATATGCTTAGTGATGGTAATATGTCATTTATATACTGAGTGTCAGTGTCAATATGCTTAGTGATGGTAATATGTCATTTATATACAGTGTGAGAATCACTGGTGCTTAGTGATGGTAATATGTCATTATATACTGAGTGTCACTGGTGCTTAGTGATGGTAATATGTCATTATATACTGAGTGTGAGTGTTACTGGTGCTTAGTGATGGTAATATGTCATTATATACTGAGAATGTGTCACTGGTGCTTAGTGATGGTAATATGTCATTATATACTGAGTGTGAGTGTTACTGGTGCTTAGTGATGGTAATATGTCATTTATATACAGTGAGAATCACTAGTGCTTAGTGATGGTAATATGTCATTATATACTGAGTGTGAGTGTCAATGATGCTTAGTGATGGTAATATGTCATTATGTACTGAGTGTGAGTGTCACTGGTGCTTAGTGATGGTAATATGTCATTATATACTGAGAATGTGTCACTGGTGCTTAGTGATGGTAATATGTCATTATATACTGAGTGTGGGTGTCACTGGTGCTTAGTGATGGTAATATGTCATTATATACTGAGTGTGAGTGTCAATGATGCTTAGTGATGGTAATATGTCATTATATACTGAGTGTGAGTGTCACTGGTGCTTAGTGATGGTAATATGTCATTATATACTGAGTGGGAGTGTCACTGGTGCTTAGTGATGGTAATATGTCATTATATACTGAGTGTGAGTGTCACTGGTGCTTAGTGATGGTAATATGTCATTTATATACAGTGAGAATCACTAGTGCTTAGTGATGGTAATATGTCATTATATACTGAGTGTGAGTGTCAATGATGCTTAGTGATGGTAATATGTCATTATATACTGAGTGTGAGTGTCAATGATGCTTAGTGATGGTAATATGTCATTATATACTGAGTGTGAGTGTCACTGGTGCTTAGTGATGGTAATATGTCATTATATACAGTGTGAGAATCACTGGTGCTTAGTGATGGTAATATGTCATTATATACTGAGTGTGAGTGTCACTGGTGCTTAGTGATGGTAATATGTCATTATATACAGTGTGAGAATCACTGGTGCTTAGTGATGGTAATATGTCATTATATACTGAGTGTGAGTGTCACTGGTGCTTAGTGATGGTAATATGCCATTATATACTAAATGTGAGTGTCACTGGTGCTTAGTGATGGTAATATGTCATATACTGAGTGTGAGTGTCACTGGTGCTTAGGGATGGTAATATGTAATTATATACTGAGTGTGAGTGTCACTGGTGCTTAGTGATGGTAATATGTCATATACTGAGTGTGAGTGTCACTGGTGCTTAGGGATGGTAATATGTAATTATATACTGAGTGTGAGAATCACTGGTGCTTAGTGATGGTAATATGTCATTATATACTGAGTCTGAGTGTCACTGGTGCTTAGTGATGGTAATATGTCATTTATATACTGAGAATGTGTCAATATGCTTAGTGATGGTAATATGTCATTTATATACTGAGTGTCAGTGTAAATATGCTTAGTGATGGTAATATGTCATTTATATACAGTGTGAGAATCACTGGTGCTTAGTGATGGTAATATGTCATTATATACTGAGTGTCACTGGTGCTTAGTGATGGTAATATGTCATTATATACTGAGTGTGAGTGTTACTGGTGCTTAGTGATGGTAATATGTCATTATATACTGAGAATGTGTCACTGGTGCTTAGTGATGGTAATATGTCATTATATACAGTGAGAATCACTAGTGCTTAGTGATGGTAATATGTCATTATATACTGAGTGTGAGTGTCAATGATGCTTAGTGATGGTAATATGTCATTATGTACAGTGAGAATCACTAGTGCTTAGTGATGGTAATATGTCATTATATACTGAGTGTGAGTGTCAATGATGCTTAGTGATGGTAATATGTCATTATGTACTGAGTGTGAGTGTCACTGGTGCTTAGTGATGGTAATATGTCATTATATACTGAGAATGTGTCACTGGTGCTTAGTGATGGTAATATGTCATTATATACTGAGTGTGAGAATCACTGTTGCTTAGTGATGGTAATATGTCATTATATACTGAGAATGTGTCAATGATGCTTAGTGATTGTAATATATCATTATATACAGTGTGAGTGTCACTGTTGCTTAGTGATGGTAATATGTCATTATATACAGTGTGAGTGTCACTGGTGCTTAGTGATGGTAATATGTCATTATATACTGAGTGTCACTGGTGCTTAGTGATGGTAATATGTCATTATATACTGAGTGTGAGTGTCACTGGTGCTTAGTGATGGTAATATGTCATTATATACTGAGTGTGAGTGTCACTGGTGCTTAGTGATGGTAATATGTCATATACTGAGTGTGAGTGTCACTGGTGCTTAGGGATGGTAATATGTCATTATATACAGTGTGAGAATCACTGGTGCTTAGTGATGGTAATATGTCATTATATACTGAGTGTGAGTGTCACTGGTGCTTAGTGATGGTAATATGTCATTATATACTGAGTGTCACTGGTGCTTAGTGATGGTAATATGTCATATACTGAGTGTCACTGGTGCTTAGTGATGGTAATATGTCATTATATACTGAGTGTGAGTGTCACTGGTGCTTAGTGATGGTAATATGTCATTATATACTGAGTGTGAGTGTCACTGGTGCTTAGTGATGGTAATATGTCATTATATACTGAGTGTGAGTGTCACTGGTGCTTAGTGATGGTAATATGTCATTATATACTGAGAATGTGTCAATGATGCTTAGTGATGGTAATATGTCATTATATACTGAATGTGAGAATCACTGGTGCTTAGTGATGTAATATGTCATTATATACTGAGTGTGAGGGTCAATGATGCTTAGTGATGGTAATATGTCATTATATACTGAGTGTGAGAATCACTGGTGCTTAGTGATGGTAATATGTCATTATATACTGAGTGTGAGAATCACTGGTGCTTAGTGATGGTAATATGTCATTATATACTGAGTGTGAGTGTCACTGGTGCTTAGTGATGGTAATATGTCATTATATACTGAGTGTGAGTGTCACTGGTGCTTAGTGATGGTAATATGTCATTATATACTGAGTGTGAGTGTCACTGGTGCTTAGTGATGGTAATATGTCATTATATACAGTGTGAGAATCCCTGGTGCTTAGTGATGGTAATATGTCATTATATACTGAGTGTGAGTGTCACTGGTGCTTAGTGATGGTAATATGTCATTATATACTGAGTGTCACTGGTGCTTAGTGATGGTAATATGTCATATACTGAGTGTCACTGGTGCTTAGTGATGGTAATATGTCATTATATACTGAGTGTGAGTGTCACTGGTGCTTAGTGATGGTAATATGTCATTATATACTGAGTGTGAGTGTCACTGGTGCTTAGTGATGGTAATATGTCATTATATACTGAGTGTGAGTGTCACTGGTGCTTAGTGATGGTAATATGTCATTATATACTGAGTGTGAGTGTCACTGGTGCTTAGTGATGGTAATATGTCATTATATACTGAGTGTGAGTGTCACTGGTGCTTAGTGATGGTAATATGTCATTATATACTGAGTGTGAGTGTCACTGGTGCTTAGTGATGGTAATATGTCATTATATACTGAGTGTGAGTGTCACTGGTGCTTAGTGATGGTAATATGTCATTATATACTGAGAATGTGTCAATGATGCTTAGTGATGGTAATATGTCATTATATACTGAGTGTGAGTGTCACTGGTGCTTAGTGATGGTAATATGTCATTATATACAGTGTGAGAATCCCTGGTGCTTAGTGATGGTAATATGTCATTATATACTGAGTGTGAGTGTCACTGGTGCTTAGTGATGGTAATATGTCATTATATACTGAGTGTCACTGGTGCTTAGTGATGGTAATATGTCATATACTGAGTGTCACTGGTGCTTAGTGATGGTAATATGTCATTATATACTGAGTGTGAGTGTCACTGGTGCTTAGTGATGGTAATATGTCATTATATACTGAGTGTGAGTGTCACTGGTGCTTAGTGATGGTAATATGTCATTATATACTGAGTGTCACTGGTGCTTAGTGATGGTAATATGTCATTATATACTGAGTGTCACTGGTGCTTAGTGATGGTAATATGTCATTATATACTGAGTGTCACTGGTGCTTAGTGATGGTAATATGTCATTATATACTGAGTGTCACTGGTGCTTAGTGATGGTAATATGTCATTATATACTGAGTGTGAGTGTCAATGATGCTTAGTGATGGTAATATGTCATTATATACTGAGTGTGAGTGTCACTGGTGCTTAGTGATGGTAATATGTCATTTATATACAGTGAGAATCACTGGTGCTTAGTGATGGTAATATGTCATTATATACTGAGTGTGAGAATCACTGGTGCTTAGTGATGGTAATATGTCATTATATCCTGAGTGTGAGTGTCACTGGTGCTTAGTGATGGTAATATGTCATTATATACTGAGAATGTGTCACTGGTGCTTAGTGATGGTAATATGTCATTATATACTTAGTGTGAGTGTCACTGGTGCTTAGTGATGGTAATATGTCATTATATACAGTGTGAGAGTCACTGGTGCTTAGTGATGGTAATATGTCATTATATACTGAGTGTCACTGGTGCTTAGGGATGGTAGTATGTCATTATATACTGAGTGTCACTGGTGCTTAGTGATGGTAATATGTCATTATATACTGAGTGTGAGTGTTACTGGTGCTTAGTGATGGTAATATGTCATTATATACTGAGAATGTGTCACTGGTGCTTAGTGATGGTAATATGTCATTATATACTGAGTGTGAGTGTTACTGGTGCTTAGTGATGGTAATATGTCATTTATATACAGTGAGAATCACTAGTGCTTAGTGATGGTAATATGTCATTATATACTGAGTGTGAGTGTCAATGATGCTTAGTGATGGTAATATGTCATTATGTACTGAGTGTGAGTGTCACTGGTGCTTAGTGATGGTAATATGTCATTATATACTGAGAATGTGTCACTGGTGCTTAGTGATGGTAATATGTCATTATATACTGAGTGTGAGAATCACTGTTGCTTAGTGATGGTAATATGTCATTATATACTGAGAATGTGTCAATGATGCTTAGTGATTGTAATATATCATTATATACAGTGTGAGTGTCACTGTTGCTTAGTGATGGTAATATGTCATTATATACAGTGTGAGTGTCACTGGTGCTTAGTGATGGTAATATGTCATTATATACTGAGTGTCACTGGTGCTTAGTGATGGTAATATGTCATTATATACTGAGTGTGAGTGTCACTGGTGCTTAGTGATGGTAATATGTCATTATATACTGAGTGTGAGTGTCACTGGTGCTTAGTGATGGTAATATGTCATATACTGAGTGTGAGTGTCACTGGTGCTTAGGGATGGTAATATGTCATTATATACAGTGTGAGAATCACTGGTGCTTAGTGATGGTAATATGTCATTATATACTGAGTGTGAGTGTCACTGGTGCTTAGTGATGGTAATATGTCATTATATACTGAGTGTCACTGGTGCTTAGTGATGGTAATATGTCATATACTGAGTGTCACTGGTGCTTAGTGATGGTAATATGTCATTATATACTGAGTGTGAGTGTCACTGGTGCTTAGTGATGGTAATATGTCATTATATACTGAGTGTGAGTGTCACTGGTGCTTAGTGATGGTAATATGTCATTATATACTGAGTGTGAGTGTCACTGGTGCTTAGTGATGGTAATATGTCATTATATACTGAGAATGTGTCAATGATGCTTAGTGATGGTAATATGTCATTATATACTGAATGTGAGAATCACTGGTGCTTAGTGATGTAATATGTCATTATATACTGAGTGTGAGGGTCAATGATGCTTAGTGATGGTAATATGTCATTATATACTGAGTGTGAGAATCACTGGTGCTTAGTGATGGTAATATGTCATTATATACTGAGTGTGAGAATCACTGGTGCTTAGTGATGGTAATATGTCATTATATACTGAGTGTGAGTGTCACTGGTGCTTAGTGATGGTAATATGTCATTATATACTGAGTGTGAGTGTCACTGGTGCTTAGTGATGGTAATATGTCATTATATACAGTGTGAGAATCCCTGGTGCTTAGTGATGGTAATATGTCATTATATACTGAGTGTGAGTGTCACTGGTGCTTAGTGATGGTAATATGTCATTATATACTGAGTGTCACTGGTGCTTAGTGATGGTAATATGTCATATACTGAGTGTCACTGGTGCTTAGTGATGGTAATATGTCATATACTGAGTGTCACTGGTGCTTAGTGATGGTAATATGTCATTATATACTGAGTGTGAGTGTCACTGGTGCTTAGTGATGGTAATATGTCATTATATACTGAGTGTGAGTGTCACTGGTGCTTAGTGATGGTAATATGTCATTATATACTGAGTGTGAGTGTCACTGGTGCTTAGTGATGGTAATATGTCATTATATACTGAGTGTGAGTGTCACTGGTGCTTAGTGATGGTAATATGTCATTATATACTGAGTGTGAGTGTCACTGGTGCTTAGTGATGGTAATATGTCATTATATACTGAGAATGTGTCAATGATGCTTAGTGATGGTAATATGTCATTATATACTGAGTGTGAGTGTCACTGGTGCTTAGTGATGGTAATATGTCATTATATACAGTGTGAGAATCCCTGGTGCTTAGTGATGTGTCAGTATATTTATGAAAATCTTAGCAGTGCTATCCAAATAATATATATAAGTTTATGGCAGGGTTATAAACACAATACAAAGAAATAGAAACCCTTATCAACCATGCACCTACTAGACCATACAATTAATATAAATATCTGAATTCTTTTATTTAGTTAATATCCATAAACATATTGAACTATATTTGCAGTAAAAGGAAACTAAATAAAAGTTTATATGCGTTAAAACCAACTCTTAAGATATGCTATTCTTCTTACAAAACCCAGAAAGATATACCTTCACAATTCAGCCTTTTATTTATTTAACACAATGGGACTAAAAACCTTTAACATCCAAGCAATACAATTCTAAACAGTGTTTATAAAACAATAGGATAATATATATATATTCTGCTATTTAACTGCAATTTATCCCAATACAAAATTAACTGACAATATCAGAACTTGCATAGATGAGTTACTTGGTCAATCAGACGCAGATTTAAACAGTATATATATATATAGGCTGTGAAATGCTAACTTGAAAATAAAAACCACACTGCTTCTTTAAATCTATTAAATACAAATTAACTATGCATATAACTTATCTTACAAAACCTTGAATACGTTACCAAAGTAAAAAGCAGTCGATATCCAATATTTCTTGGTAGGAATTATTTTACCTCAGATCACCAATAAGTGTATATCGCAATCAATGAGAAGAAGGTAGATCAGCTTGTTTAGAATGAGTGTATTTTGGACGCCCAGCAATGTATCATTCAAGTCAGCAAAATCTGTCCTTTCTCTCCATTGCATTCACTTTTTATTTGGTTTTCCCATCACTGGTAAATTGTGGGTGGCCCTGCGGGAGCTGACCTTCCCATTGGTTATCTGGGAAGTCTAAATCGGATTGGCCCTTGGAAATTTCATTTTTAACAACCAGAGAGAACCTTCTGGCTGTAGTTCTCGCAACATAACACCAGGTGGCAGCAGACGTACAAACAAACAAATACAACAAGACCATCTCTAACATTTTTAAGCAAGTTAAAAAAAAATTTCTTTCATAAAATGGTTATTTAATCAGATCACACTCTCTGCATTAATCATATATAACCCCAATTACAGATGGTTAATATTAGGTTATTTTTTTTCTGATTATTCTGATACCAAATATGTTATATTATTAACATCTTATTATATTAAGGTAATTTAACACTGCTAATTATTAGTTTAAAATGCATTACAATGTTATCGGTATCCTGGCATTTATATGTGAATAATAGCTTATTTTTAATTCAGTATTGTACTGTATTCCAAGTGAATCCTGTCTATGTAGATCTGAAATAAAAATAAATGTTAATAATCACTTCTCTTCAGCTCCATAAACATCTATTCATGTTCTTAAACACACAGAGGCTAAGATATTCATGCTTTCAAAACATACACATATATATATATCATATATATATATATATATATATATATATATATATATATACACACACACATCTCATGTCCATTAAAACATATACAGTTGCTTTGAAATCATAATGTAAGTCATTTGTCTTCACTGTGTTATTCTAACCCCCGACACAACGTCTGTGTTATGTGTATTCTGATGTTATCATCCAAACAGCCTGAGTCACTCAACAAGTCTGTGCCAATTATCAGTTCCTTTGAAGAATGTTTGTATCTCTCACATTTCTTCAGACGGATCGGCATTTCTCTTGGAGGAAATCCATATATTTGCTGTATCCTGAAACTGTGTTAGTTTCCATTTCCTTTCAAAATTACTTCCCCCAACATTCCTCTAAGTGACTGTTCTGAAATTTGGCAGGCCAAATGTTCCATTGTCTCCCCCTGTGTGTTCAGCATAATTTTACATAATGAATGTGGGAGATCTCTTAGGAACAAACCTTTGTCTACAGACCATGTTCATATCCACAGATCTATTAAATAAAGACAAATATACCTCTATATATTATTTAATAATATTTCAAATACCTTGACATAAATCCCCCTTTCCAATTCAAAAATATGTAGGACACATGTATTTGAATTGGATCAAAGTTAGTGGTATTTGGTGAGGATGTTGACCGTACACATCATGGACAGTCTTCTATGTAGATAGTCTGTCAATTTTGAACCTTCATGTTTATCAGTTAGGCATCTTTAAACTATAGTATGTCTTTAGTTCATTTGGGGATATGACACTTCATTCTCCCTCTATGACTTGTAGTTGGGATCTGGGATGACACGCTCGCAATTGATTGATATGGACCCATTTATCTATGAAACTTTCATTTTTGGGGATCCGTATTTTATAGGCCACTGGAGATATTTTGTCAGTAATGACGAAAGGACCTTTCCATGAGGGAAGAAATTTCTTCTCCCTAACCTGATCTCTTCCAAAGTTATAAAGATAAACTTTATCATTTATTTCATATTCCTTTTTGGATGTTTTGAGATCATAATAGGTCTTAGTGGCAGTTGCGGCTCTTTCTAAATTCCTTTGAGCAAATGCAAAGGCATATTGCAGGTGCTTTCTTAAGTTTTCCACGTATTGATGTGTATTGGCAGCGTCTATCAAATTTTGGTCTGATGTACGGTACAGCAGATGCTGAGGTAGAACCATTCTTCTACCAGTCATCAGTTCAAAAGGTGACATCTTGGTAGCACTACTTGGAGTTGCTCTTAATGCCATTAAGACTAGAGGTAGTTTTACATCCCAGTCTTTACCTGTTTCACTCACAAACTTTTTGAGGATTTTAACAATGGACTGGTTGTAACGCTCTACACCACCACTTGAGGCAGCTCTATAAGCAATATGGAGCTTTCTTTTAACCCCTAGTATTTTCCACATTTTTGTCATCACTTCGCTAGTGAAGTGGGTCCCCCGATCTGACTCGATTCTTTGGGGCAGACCAAATCTGGAAAATACATGGTTGATGAGCAATGCTGCACATGTTTCAGCACTATTGTTAGGTGCACTAATGCACTCTACCCATTTAGTGAACAGGCATGTTACGGTTAACATGTATTTGTTACCTCTTGATGATCTTGTTACCGGGCCAATAAAATCAATTTGTATATCTGACCATGGCATTACCATCCCCCTTTTCTGCAATGGCGCTCTATGCGTTGGTGCAGTGGGTTGGAACTGTGGGCAGATTAAACACCCTTGACAGTAGGTTTGAACATCTTTCAACATGTGTGGCCAAAAAGCGTAATCACGCAATATTTCATATGTGAGTTTGGCACCACGATGACCAGATGTAGGAGCATCGTGGGCATGTTGAAGCATTAGACCTCGGAACTTGGTGGGTACTACCCACTGCTGGATGCCAGTTTTGGAGGTTCTAATTAACAAACCATCCTGTAATTTGAATTGTGATTTAGATCTTATTAAGATTCTCAGATCTTCTTTGCCAATATAATCATCTTTTGAGATGGGGTTGCTTTCAGGATCTTCTATGTGTTTATAGAAGATGCCTACAATGGGGTCTTCCTTTTGACTAGTGATCAGGTCCTCACTAGGAGAATCCTGACTCCATTGTACCAAGTTAGGCTCACTCTGTTGTTTTGCCTGGTTTCTGGTAATGGCTTCTACCTGAATTGCACCCATTAAGTGGTCAATATTAAGGAGTTCTCCAGTTATGGCTCCTTGTTTGGCTAATGAATCCGCAAGGTCATTGCCTTCCTTATCAGGACCTAGAACTCTGGAATGACCCTTGGTCTTTTTCCAGTGTATGGTTAAATCATTGGATACTACCAGATTATCAATCTCGCAGAACAATTTGCCATGCTTGACTGGTTTGTTATTGCTTTTCTGCATGCCATTTCTTTTCCAAGTTGGCAGGTATTCAACAAAACTGTCACGCACATAATTTGAGTCAGTTATGATCACAAATTCATGAATACCATGTTCAATAGCCATTTCAATGGTTTTGAAAACAGCAGTTAGTTCTGCAACTTGACTGGATCTTGGTCCAATGTTGAAACCTACAGATATATTTGAGAATCCGTTTGCCCCAGTTATACCAATGCCAGCGACTAATCTGCGCTCATTACCAATAGTGGCATGGTAAGAACAACCATCAACATATACCCAAGGTAATGTTTGACAATGGTCCTCATTGTACATTTTATATGGGGAAAGCAATTGTTCTTCCAGAAAATCATCTTCTGATAATCCTTCCCCAGGATCTCTAGCAGTACAGTCGTGGAGCTCAGCAAGCCCTTGTGCGACTGGATTCTTTTTATTCTGCTTGTAGCGAATTTCTAAGGGCCAGCCTTGTAAGGAAAGAGTCCACGCTGTTATGCGGCTATTAGACAAATTCCCATCTCTTATTCTCTCACTTTGCAAATATAGCAAAGGCTGGTGGGCCGTTTCCACAATAATTTTCTCGCCCTGTATATAGCTGCGGAAATTTTGTAGAGCCCATACAGTAGATAAGAGGGCTTTTTCGCAATCGTTAAACTTTATTTCTACTGGGGATAGATTTTTGCTCGCATAAGCAATGGCTTTGTTCAAATTATCATGCTTTTGGTATAACACAGCACTCATGCTTACATCTGTGTACCCTGTTTCTAAGTAGAAAGGTTTACCACCTTCAGGGTACGCTAAGCAAGGTGCTTGAGTAAGTTTTCTCTTCAGCTCTCTGATGGCTGTCTCTTGAGACTCACTCCAGTGCCATTTCACATCCTTCTTTAGAAGAAGTAGTAGTGGTTTAGCTAATTCCGCATAATTATCAATGAATTTGCGAGAATAATTTGTCATACCCAGGAATGATCTCAATTCCTTTAAGTTAGTTGGGTTTTTAGAATTCACTATAGCTTCCACCTTTTTCTTCTGGGGATTTAATCCGTCAGAGGTAACTTCATGTCCCAAGAAGTTTACACGAGTGCGGCACCATTGAGCTTTTTGCAGGGATAATTTGACACCTGCCCTTTTAAGTTGGCTGAGGACATGTTTAAGTTCTGTGATGTGTTTTTCAAAGTCTGTGCTTTTGATTAAAACATCATCAACATAAGATAAGGTCCCCCTTTCCAGTGCGTCAGGCATAGCCTTATGCATGAATACAGCAAATTCATGTCCAGAATTTATGTATCCAAATGGAAGTCTCTGGAATGCATATTGGACCTTTTGGAAGGAGAATGCTAGCTTATATTGGTCCTCTTCATGTACCTTTATGGTCCAATATCCCTGTGCACAATCAATGGCGGTGAATATTTTGGATCCCTGCATTTGTGCTAGGCACTGGTCAATGTATGGTACAGGCCAGCCAGACATGTATACTCGTTTGTTTAGCTGTCTTAAGTCAGCACACAAACGCCATTGTCCATTGGGCTTAAGGACACCTAGAATAGGATTATTATAAGAGCTGTGCACCTGTCTGATAATACCTCTTTCTTCCAAATTCCTTATGATCTCTGCAAGAGAATCATATGAGGCTAAGGGAAGTCTGTATTGTTTGACAAATACAGGTGGCGCATTAGGATCTGTTTGTATTCTTGCAATGTGCAAGTCTGTGGTACCACAGTCATAAGAATCCTTAGCGAAAATATCCTTGTACTCCATCAGGAGTTCTCGCAGCTGTTGGCGTTCATCATCGCTAGAACAGCCATTGGCTAAGGATATTTGCTCTTCGACTATTTGCTGAAATCCTGGAAAGATTTCAGGCTGTCCTATTTCATAGGCTTCTTCCAACCTAGAGGTGAGATCCCCTTGATTATAATTTATATTGCTCCCATGACTCTGGGGATTGGGGTAATCTTGCTGTTTGATTGGCTGATCAAACACTAGAGAGGCTTCTTCAATTTTACAGATGCCTTCCTCTGAGCTGAAGGGATAAATGGACTGAATATTAAATAGACCCTCTGGCATAGATGCAAAGGATTGTTCTATTAATTGTTCTTCAGTTAAGTATCCTTCAGGTATTAGCCCAATTACATTATTCTGGAATCCAAAAGTGTAATAACTTGATTCCAGTGCATATCCTATGGTAGTTCCCTTGGATAATGTTATATCCTGTGGGGTCATGTTATGCACAATAATATGTATTGGAACAGTTCCAATATTCACCATAGGAGTGTAAGTCACTGTGACACCCAGATTTTGTATTCTATGGGAGAGGCAAATTAGTGTTTCAGAAGTTTTTAATTTCTGACCTCTCTTTACCTGTAAGGGTAAAAGAAATTTATCAGCCCCAGCAGGAATTATAACATCGCTAGATACCTGCATATTCACAGCATATGGCAATTGCTGGTTTGATTTCAGGGCTGCATTTTCATCCTGAAATACTTCAGGATCCCCCTTTAACCTGCTCCAGAGGCAAGAATTAATCAAATCTATTTGTATGGCATATCTATGTAAGATATCATTGCCAATGTATATTTGATTATGGGGAGTATTTAAAACTAAAAACAGGTGCTTCACTGACTTATTACCAATAGAGATAGATAATAAGCACTTAGCTGTGATGTTATAGCTTTCAGACCTGTCATCCAGGCCGTTGACACAGTGGTCTTGGGGAGAAAGATATTTAATCACTTTAGGTTCAGCTATTTGCGCTAATAAACCTTCGCTTATATAGCTAGCTTCCTGGTTTAAATTTATTTTAGCATACTTGGTTTTACCAAGGTCATACACTTGTATAGGGATAAATAGATCCTCTTTAACTCTCTCAATCCCTGTGAGGTATTGAGCGTGGCTTCCCCCCTTAGGGATTTTAGGATCCCCCTTGTGGAGTGATATGGTTAATATATCGCCATCTAGGGAGATATTGGCTATCTTTCCGGGCGAAATTTTAAAAGTATTACCATCAGAGCCACTAAAAGGAGTTTGATCATCTATTTGTAGAATAGTGATTTCAGGTACAGAGTTATTCCTGAAATGAATCTCCACAGCATCTGGTTTCTCTTCCACCACGTGACAGCTATGTCGGGTGCGAGATATACCAGATTTTTCATAATTGATAGGCCGTTTAACTTGCGACCAAATTACATTATTTATGCAATCAATTATGGTGCTTAATCGTTTCAGGAGATCACTACCAATAATTAAACGATCAGTTGGCAGATCCACTATAATGACAGGGTGTCTTATGACCCTGTTCCCCAATTTAAATTTTAACCAGGCAGTACCGTAAACTTTTAGGGAGTCACCCCCAACACCTATTAGAGAACCGTCAAATTCTTTTATTTTAGGTTTATGGGGTGTTAGCTCATTTAGCTGTGTGTAGTACCTGTGGGATAAGATAGTTGCCTGTGACCCAGTGTCAATTAATCCCCTGATAGGGTTGGAGACTGAATCTTGCAGCTCAACTAGTACATAATATCTTCCTGCAGTTTCTATCATTTCACACATAAAATTTGCATTCTTGTACATCTGTGGGCTTCGCCACGTTTTACCTGGATCCGCTGTGTCATTCGATGCAGAGGAAGTTTCATATCTACCTGTTTCCCCTATGACAAGGTCAGCTGGGTTCTTGTGTACTGCATCTGTGGAAATAATGTTAAGAGAACACTGCAGAGGAAAAGTTTGGTTAATTTTTCCCGGCTGATGTTGCTCATTTTCACAGCTAATTTGACCGTTTCCGGTCTGTGGGGAGATAACATGATTAGTATCATTGATATTTATTACTACATTTTGTATATCTCTCCCCTCCCCTTCAGGTGATACTGCAGTATTTATGACTGTGCCTGTGGTCCACTGCTGACCACTGGCTGTACCCCTAAAAAAGTATTGTTCGGTTGCTGAGCCGTAGATTTTTGACTCATATTAGCGATTTGTTCGCTCAACCGATTTAATTGGGTAAACAGCATATCTACCTGATTGTACAAGTTACCTCTACCCCTGGGCCTATCTCTTGGTGCCCCATTGTACTGATTCCTGGACCATTGGGTTCCCTCAGAATCAGGGCCACTATTTCTATTCTGGCGTGGTTGTCCCTGGGGTTCAGCTTGTTCAGCGTTAGTACTTTGGGGAGCATTATATACCGGGGGTGTCTGGTTACCCTGAGAATATCTTCGCCGTTTATTGTATTTACCCTTGCGCGGATACCAATTATTTGGTGAGTATTCTCTTTGTGAGTAATTATTCACCTGATTATGTCCCCCACTTTGGTTATAGTCTCCCTGCGCCTCAACCTGCGTAGGGGGAGGGGCAGAATTAAACCTCTGTGGAGATGGCCTGTTTTGACTGGTCACCTCTGCATAAGTTCTCTTTTTAGATTCCAAATTGAGGGGGCTAGGTGACACCCTAGTTTCTGCTACAATTTTGGGTTTTGACTCCTTTTTCACCCCCTGTTCACTGGATTGCTGAATAGAGTATAATTTTGTACTCTCTTTGATCAGCCATTCCAATGAGCAGTCCTCATCAAAATCTCTAGCTAAGTTGATTTTGATGGGTGTAGGTAGTGCTTCAAAAAATAAATTTACAAATTCTGAGCCGTCAAATTTGGGATTATCTTCAGCCATACTGTACGCATTTTTCAATACAGAAAGGAATTCGATTGGACTCTGATTCGCACGACACTTTAAACCATATACCGCTATCTTTGCGGCAGTTTTAGTGCGATATTGCCCGAATTCTTTTCTGCATTGTCGTTTTACCCCATTCCAGGAATGAATATTCATATCCTTTAGTGAGGCAAAGAATTTGTGATGCTTACTGTCAAATACCCAAGGTAGAAATTCAATTTTCAATTTCTCACTTGTAACATTCATTATAGCTAACGCATTTTCAAAAGCCTGTAAATGATCAATTACAGATGTTGTTCCCTTATTGGAGAATATAGGTACTGCGCGTTGTACAAAAGTGATTATTTTATGGGAATCATAGACTTTATCAGACTTATTTTGGGATTCTCTGTTAGAGTTTCCCTCCCCCGCATCAGCTGCGCTACAGCTGTCCTCTGGATTTACATCCTGAGGGGATTGTCTATTTGGGAAATCTACTTCTGACCTGTTAGGGGTCATTTGTCTATGTTGTTCTATATATTTTCGTACCTCGTCCCTGACGCGTTCGCTAAAGGAGTTAGCATTATCTGTATTATTCTCATTGCTAATATAGGGGTTTTCATTATGGCGATATGACCTTTTTAAATCGCTTAATTCTCTCTGGCTTTGCGCAAGCTGTTTATTTAAATCTTGTATCTGTGCGATTAAGTCCATATTGTGCTTATCTAAGGTGGCTAGGTTTTGGGCAAATTCATCCATTTTATTTTTGGCTGTTTTTAAACCCTCTTCGCGTCTGCGCGAGGAACGAATACTATTTTCTAGCTCCTGTATTTGCAATCGTTTGTCTGTGACACAAAACGACATTTCGTCAATTATGCATATTAGAAGGGGCCAAGATTTTAGTATTAGTTTTTCTCGCTTTTTGGGATCTTTGCATTGATTAATCATTAATAATTCCTGGAAGAATTCATTCTCTTCATTCCACATATTATTATTAACGGTAATATTTTTAGCCCTAGTTTCAAGCGTATCCATAAAATCATTTAATTCACCCGCAATATTAAACTTCCCTTTAAGGTAACTTAAGATATCTTTCTTAAGGACCTGACCTTTAGTAATAGGTATGGTTATGGGACCAATTTCATTGCTATGTATAGAATTAAATGAGTCGCTTCTGGCTACAGACATTATTATATTGGTTTAGTACTTAGTTAAACTAAAACGCTAATACGATTTTTGCCAATAAAAAGAGAGAAGGAAAAATGTTATATTTCAAAAAAAAAAATATTATTAATTTTGAAATATGAAAAATTAATATTTCGAAATATGAAAAATTAATACTTTTGATTAACTTTGAAAATATGAAAAATCAATATTTTTGACTAATTTTGAAATATGAAAAATTAATATTTTTATTAATTTTTCAAAATTAATCTTTAATAATATTTCAAGATGTTAATGTCAATCTCGAAATATGAAAATTAATATTTCAACTTCTCAAAAAAAAAAATTATATCTTCAAAATATTAATATCGAAATATTAATCTTTTTTTTTTTTTTTTTTTTTCTCTTTTATAATAATTTCTATCCACTTACAAATATATTATATCAATTATGATGGAATATTAATAAATCTCAGAAAAAGTGCCTCCAATTATTATGTCAGTATATTTATGAAAATCTTAGCAGTGCTATCCAAATAATATATATAAGTTTATGGCAGGGTTATAAACACAATACAAAGAAATAGAAACCCTTATCAACCATGCACCTACTAGACCATACAATTAATATAAATATCTGAATTCTTTTATTTAGTTAATATCCATAAACATATTGAACTATATTTGCAGTAAAAGGAAACTAAATAAAAGTTTATATGCGTTAAAACCAACTCTTAAGATATGCTATTCTTCTTACAAAACCCAGAAAGATATACCTTCACAATTCAGCCTTTTATTTATTTAACACAATGGGACTAAAAACCTTTAACATCCAAGCAATACAATTCTAAACAGTGTTTATAAAACAATAGGATAATATATATATATTCTGCTATTTAACTGCAATTTATCCCAATACAAAATTAACTGACAATATCAGAACTTGCATAGATGAGTTACTTAGTCAATCAGACGCAGATTTAAACAGTATATATATATAGGCTGTGAAATGCTAACTTGAAAATAAAAACCACACTGCTTCTTTAAATCTATTAAATACAAATTAACTATGCATATAACTTATCTTACAAAACCTTGAATACGTTACCAAAGTAAAAAGCAGTCGATATCCAATATTTCTTGGTAGGAATTATTTTACCTCAGATCACCAATAAGTGTATATCGCAATCAATGAGAAGAAGGTAGATCAGCTTGTTTAGAATGAGTGTATTTTGGACGCCCAGCAATGTATCATTCAAGTCAGCAAAATCTGTCCTTTCTCTCCATTGCATTCACTTTTTATTTGGTTTTCCCATCACTGGTAAATTGTGGGTGGCCCTGCGGGAGCTGACCTTCCCATTGGTTATCTGGGAAGTCTAAATCGGATTGGCCCTTGGAAATTTCATTTTTAACAACCAGAGAGAACCTTCTGGCTGTAGTTCTCGCAACATAACACCAGGTGGCAGCAGACGTACAAACAAACAAATACAACAAGACCATCTCTAACATTTTTAAGCAAGTTAAAAAAAAATTTCTTTCATAAAATGGTTATTTAATCAGATCACACTCTCTGCATTAATCATATATAACCCCAATTACAGATGGTTAATATTAGGTTATTTTTTTTCTGATTATTCTGATACCAAATATGTTATATTATTAACATTTTATTATATTAAGGTAATTTAACACTGCTAATTATTAGTTTAAAATGCATTACAATGTTATCGGTATCCTGGCATTTATATGTGAATAATAGCTTATTTTTAATTCAGTATTGTACTGTATTCCAAGTGAATCCTGTCTATGTAGATCTGAAATAAAAATAAATGTTAATAATCACTTCTCTTCAGCTCCATAAACATCTATTCATGTTCTTAAACACACAGAGGCTAAGATATTCATGCTTTCAAAACATACACATATATATATATCATATATATATATATATATATATATATATATATATATATATATATATATATATATATACACACACACATCTCATGTCCATTAAAACATATACAGTTGCTTTGAAATCATAATGTAAGTCATTTGTCTTCACTGTGTTATTCTAACCCCCGACACAACGTCTGTGTTATGTGTATTCTGATGTTATCATCCAAACAGCCTGAGTCACTCAACAAGTCTGTGCCAATTATCAGTTCCTTTGAAGAATGTTTGTATCTCTCACATTTCTTCAGACGGATCGGCATTTCTCTTGGAGGAAATCCATATATTTGCTGTATCCTGAAACTGTGTTAGTTTCCATTTCCTTTCAAAATTACTTCCCCCAACATTCCTCTAAGTGACTGTTCTGAAATTTGGCAGGCCAAATGTTCCATTGTCTCCCCCTGTGTGTTCAGCATAATTTTACATAATGAATGTGGGAGATCTCTTAGGAACAAACCTTTGTCTACAGACCATGTTCATATCCACAGATCTATTAAATAAAGACAAATATACCTCTATATATTATTTAATAATATTTCAAATACCTTGACATAAATCCCCCTTTCCAATTCAAAAATATGTAGGACACATGTATTTGAATTGGATCAAAGTTAGTGGTATTTGGTGAGGATGTTGACCGTACACATCATGGACAGTCTTCTATGTAGATAGTCTGTCAATTTTGAACCTTCATGTTTATCAGTTAGGCATCTTTAAACTATAGTATGTCTTTAGTTCATTTGGGGATATGACACTTCATTCTCCCTCTATGACTTGTAGTTGGGATCTGGGATGACACGCTCGCAATTGATTGATATGGACCCATTTATCTATGAAACTTTCATTTTTGGGGATCCGTATTTTATAGGCCACTGGAGATATTTTGTCAGTAATGACGAAAGGACCTTTCCATGAGGGAAGAAATTTCTTCTCCCTAACCTGATCTCTTCCAAAGTTATAAAGATAAACTTTATCATTTATTTCATATTCCTTTTTGGATGTTTTGAGATCATAATAGGTCTTAGTGGCAGTTGCGGCTCTTTCTAAATTCCTTTGAGCAAATGCAAAGGCATATTGCAGGTGCTTTCTTAAGTTTTCCACGTATTGATGTGTATTGGCAGCGTCTATCAAATTTTGGTCTGATGTACGGTACAGCAGATGCTGAGGTAGAACCATTCTTCTACCAGTCATCAGTTCAAAAGGTGACATCTTGGTAGCACTACTTGGAGTTGCTCTTAATGCCATTAAGACTAGAGGTAGTTTTACATCCCAGTCTTTACCTGTTTCACTCACAAACTTTTTGAGGATTTTAACAATGGACTGGTTGTAACGCTCTACACCACCACTTGAGGCAGCTCTATAAGCAATATGGAGCTTTCTTTTAACCCCTAGTATTTTCCACATTTTTGTCATCACTTCGCTAGTGAAGTGGGTCCCCCGATCTGACTCGATTCTTTGGGGCAGACCAAATCTGGAAAATACATGGTTGATGAGCAATGCTGCACATGTTTCAGCACTATTGTTAGGTGCACTAATGCACTCTACCCATTTAGTGAACAGGCATGTTACGGTTAACATGTATTTGTTACCTCTTGATGATCTTGTTACCGGGCCAATAAAATCAATTTGTATATCTGACCATGGCATTACCATCCCCCTTTTCTGCAATGGCGCTCTATGCGTTGGTGCAGTGGGTTGGAACTGTGGGCAGATTAAACACCCTTGACAGTAGGTTTGAACATCTTTCAACATGTGTGGCCAAAAAGCGTAATCACGCAATATTTCATATGTGAGTTTGGCACCACGATGACCAGATGTAGGAGCATCGTGGGCATGTTGAAGCATTAGACCTCGGAACTTGGTGGGTACTACCCACTGCTGGATGCCAGTTTTGGAGGTTCTAATTAACAAACCATCCTGTAATTTGAATTGTGATTTAGATCTTATTAAGATTCTCAGATCTTCTTTGCCAATATAATCATCTTTTGAGATGGGGTTGCTTTCAGGATCTTCTATGTGTTTATAGAAGATGCCTACAATGGGGTCTTCCTTTTGACTAGTGATCAGGTCCTCACTAGGAGAATCCTGACTCCATTGTACCAAGTTAGGCTCACTCTGTTGTTTTGCCTGGTTTCTGGTAATGGCTTCTACCTGAATTGCACCCATTAAGTGGTCAATATTAAGGAGTTCTCCAGTTATGGCTCCTTGTTTGGCTAATGAATCCGCAAGGTCATTGCCTTCCTTATCAGGACCTAGAACTCTGGAATGACCCTTGGTCTTTTTCCAGTGTATGGTTAAATCATTGGATACTACCAGATTATCAATCTCGCAGAACAATTTGCCATGCTTGACTGGTTTGTTATTGCTTTTCTGCATGCCATTTCTTTTCCAAGTTGGCAGGTATTCAACAAAACTGTCACGCACATAATTTGAGTCAGTTATGATCACAAATTCATGAATACCATGTTCAATAGCCATTTCAATGGTTTTGAAAACAGCAGTTAGTTCTGCAACTTGACTGGATCTTGGTCCAATGTTGAAACCTACAGATATATTTGAGAATCCGTTTGCCCCAGTTATACCAATGCCAGCGACTAATCTGCGCTCATTACCATCTGGTGCTTAGTGATGGTAATATGTCATTATATACTGAGTGTGAGTGTCACTGGTGCTTAGTGATGGTAATATGTCATTATATACTGAGTGTCACTGGTGCTTAGTGATGGTAATATGTCATATACTGAGTGTCACTGGTGCTTAGTGATGGTAATATGTCATTATATACTGAGTGTGAGTGTCACTGGTGCTTAGTGATGGTAATATGTCATTATATACTGAGTGTGAGTGTCACTGGTGCTTAGTGATGGTAATATGTCATTATATACTGAGTGTGAGTGTCACTGGTGCTTAGTGATGGTAATATGTCATTATATACTGAGTGTGAGTGTCAATGATGCTTAGTGATGGTAATATGTCATTATATACTGAGTGTGAGTGTCACTGGTGCTTAGTGATGGTAATATGTCATTTATATACAGTGAGAATCACTGGTGCTTAGTGATGGTAATATGTCATTATATACTGAGTGTGAGAATCACTGGTGCTTAGTGATGGTAATATGTCATTATATCCTGAGTGTGAGTGTCACTGGTGCTTAGTGATGGTAATATGTCATTATATACTGAGAATGTGTCACTGGTGCTTAGTGATGGTAATATGTCATTATATACTGAGTGTCACTGGTGCTTAGTGATGGTAATATGTCATATACTGAGTGTCACTGGTGCTTAGTGATGGTAATATGTCATTATATACTGAGTGTGAGTGTCACTGGTGCTTAGTGATGGTAATATGTCATTATATACTGAGTGTGAGTGTCACTGGTGCTTAGTGATGGTAATATGTCATTATATACTGAGTGTGAGTGTCACTGGTGCTTAGTGATGGTAATATGTCATTATATACTGAGTGTCACTGGTGCTTAGTGATGGTAATATGTCATTATATACTGAGTGTGAGTGTCAATGATGCTTAGTGATGGTAATATGTCATTATATACTGAGTGTGAGTGTCACTGGTGCTTAGTGATGGTAATATGTCATTATATACTGAGTGTCACTGGTGCTTAGTGATGGTAATATGTCATTATATACTGAGTGTGAGTGTCAATGATGCTTAGTGATGGTAATATGTCATTATATACTGAGTGTGAGTGTCACTGGTGCTTAGTGATGGTAATATGTCATTTATATACAGTGAGAATCACTGGTGCTTAGTGATGGTAATATGTCATTATATACTGAGTGTGAGAATCACTGGTGCTTAGTGATGGTAATATGTCATTATATCCTGAGTGTGAGTGTCACTGGTGCTTAGTGATGGTAATATGCCATTATATACTGAGAATGTGTCACTGGTGCTTAGTGATGGTAATATGTCATTATATACTTAGTGTGAGTGTCACTGGTGCTTAGTGATGGTAATATGTCATTATATACTGAGTGTCACTGGTGCTTAGGGATGGTAATATGTCATTATATACTGAGTGTCACTGGTGCTTAGTGATGGTAATATGTCATTATATACTGAGTGTGAGTGTTACTGGTGCTTAGTGATGGTAATATGTCATTATATACTGAGAATGTGTCACTGGTGCTTAGTGATGGTAATATGTCATTATATACTGAGTGTGAGTGTTACTGGTGCTTAGTGATGGTAATATGTCATTTATATACAGTGAGAATCACTAGTGCTTAGTGATGGTAATATGTCATTATATACTGAGTGTGAGTGTCAATGATGCTTAGTGATGGTAATATGTCATTATGTACTGAGTGTGAGTGTCACTGGTGCTTAGTGATGGTAATATGTCATTATATACTGAGAATGTGTCACTGGTGCTTAGTGATGGTAATATGTCATTATATACTGAGTGTGAGAATCACTGTTGCTTAGTGATGGTAATATGTCATTATATACTGAGAATGTGTCAATGATGCTTAGTGATTGTAATATATCATTATATACAGTGTGAGTGTCACTGTTGCTTAGTGATGGTAATATGTCATTATATACAGTGTGAGTGTCACTGGTGCTTAGTGATGGTAATATGTCATTATATACTGAGTGTCACTGGTGCTTAGTGATGGTAATATGTCATTATATACTGAGTGTGAGTGTCACTGGTGCTTAGTGATGGTAATATGTCATTATATACTGAGTGTGAGTGTCACTGGTGCTTAGTGATGGTAATATGTCATATACTGAGTGTGAGTGTCACTGGTGCTTAGGGATGGTAATATGTCATTATATACAGTGTGAGAATCACTGGTGCTTAGTGATGGTAATATGTCATTATATACTGAGTGTGAGTGTCACTGGTGCTTAGTGATGGTAATATGTCATTATATACTGAGTGTCACTGGTGCTTAGTGATGGTAATATGTCATATACTGAGTGTCACTGGTGCTTAGTGATGGTAATATGTCATTATATACTGAGTGTGAGTGTCACTGGTGCTTAGTGATGGTAATATGTCATTATATACTGAGTGTGAGTGTCACTGGTGCTTAGTGATGGTAATATGTCATTATATACTGAGTGTGAGTGTCACTGGTGCTTAGTGATGGTAATATGTCATTATATACTGAGAATGTGTCAATGATGCTTAGTGATGGTAATATGTCATTATATACTGAATGTGAGAATCACTGGTGCTTAGTGATGTAATATGTCATTATATACTGAGTGTGAGGGTCAATGATGCTTAGTGATGGTAATATGTCATTATATACTGAGTGTGAGAATCACTGGTGCTTAGTGATGGTAATATGTCATTATATACTGAGTGTGAGAATCACTGGTGCTTAGTGATGGTAATATGTCATTATATACTGAGTGTGAGTGTCACTGGTGCTTAGTGATGGTAATATGTCATTATATACCGAGTGTGAGTGTCACTGGTGCTTAGTGATGGTAATATGTCATTATATACAGTGTGAGAATCCCTGGTGCTTAGTGATGGTAATATGTCATTATATACTGAGTGTGAGTGTCACTGGTGCTTAGTGATGGTAATATGTCATTATATACTGAGTGTCACTGGTGCTTAGTGATGGTAATATGTCATATACTGAGTGTCACTGGTGCTTAGTGATGGTAATATGTCATTATATACTGAGTGTGAGTGTCACTGGTGCTTAGTGATGGTAATATGTCATTATATACTGAGTGTGAGTGTCACTGGTGCTTAGTGATGGTAATATGTCATTATATACTGAGTGTGAGTGTCACTGGTGCTTAGTGATGGTAATATGTCATTATATACTGAGTGTGAGTGTCACTGGTGCTTAGTGATGGTAATATGTCATTATATACTGAGTGTGAGTGTCACTGGTGCTTAGTGATGGTAATATGTCATTATATACTGAGTGTGAGTGTCACTGGTGCTTAGTGATGGTAATATGTCATTATATACTGAGAATGTGTCAATGATGCTTAGTGATGGTAATATGTCATTATATACTGAGTGTGAGTGTCACTGGTGCTTAGTGATGGTAATATGTCATTATATACAGTGTGAGAATCACTGGTGCTTAGTGATGGTAATATGTCATTATATACTGAGTGTGAGTGTCACTGGTGCTTAGTGATGGTAATATGTCATTATATACTGAGTGTCACTGGTGCTTAGTGATGGTAATATGTCATATACTGAGTGTCACTGGTGCTTAGTGATGGTAATATGTCATTATATACTGAGTGTGAGTGTCACTGGTGCTTAGTGATGGTAATATGTCATTATATACTGAGTGTGAGTGTCACTGGTGCTTAGTGATGGTAATATGTCATTATATACTGAGTGTGAGTGTCACTGGTGCTTAGTGATGGTAATATGTCATTATATACTGAGTGTCACTGGTGCTTAGTGATGGTAATATGTCATTATATACTGAGTGTCACTGGTGCTTAGTGATGGTAATATGTCATTATATACTGAGTGTCACTGGTGCTTAGTGATGGTAATATGTCATTATATACTGAGTGTGAGTGTCAATGATGCTTAGTGATGGTAATATGTCATTATATACTGAGTGTGAGTGTCACTGGTGCTTAGTGATGGTAATATGTCATTTATATACAGCTAGAATCACTGGTGCTTAGTGATGGTAATATGTCATTATATACTGAGTGTGAGAATCACTGGTGCTTAGTGATGGTAATATGTCATTATATCCTGAGTGTGAGTGTCACTGGTGCTTAGTGATGGTAATATGTCATTATATACTGAGAATGTGTCACTGGTGCTTAGTGATGGTAATATGTCATTATATACTTAGTGTGAGTGTCACTGGTGCTTAGTGATGGTAATATGTCATTATATACAGTGTGAGAGTCACTGGTGCTTAGTGATGGTAATATGTCATTATATACTGAGTGTCACTGGTGCTTTGTGATGGTAATATGTCATTATATACTGAGTGTGAGTGTCAATGATGCTTAGTGATGGTAATATGTCATTATATACTGAGTGTGAGTGTC
Organism: Bombina bombina; assembly: GCF_027579735.1. Classification (NCBI taxonomy): domain Eukaryota; kingdom Metazoa; phylum Chordata; class Amphibia; order Anura; family Bombinatoridae; genus Bombina; species Bombina bombina. The sequence goes on from NC_069505.1 coordinate 273,015,367, forward strand.
ACTGGTGCTTAGGGATGGTAATATGTCATTATATAAAGTGTGAGAATCACTGGTGCTTAGTGATGGTAATATGTCATTATATACTGAGTGTCACTGGTGCTTAGTGATGGTAATATGTCATTATATACTGAGTGTGAGGGTCACTGGTGCTTAGTGATGGTAATATGTCATTATATACTGAGTGTCACTGGTGCTTAGTGATGGTAATATGTCATTATATACTGAGTGTGAGTGTCACTGGTGCTTAGTGATGGTAATATGTCATTATATACTGAGTGTCACTGGTGCTTAGTGATGGTAATATGTCATTATATACTGAGTGTGAGTGTCAATGATGCTTAGTGATGGTAATATGTCATTATATACTGAGTGTGAGTGTCACTGGTGCTTAGTGATGGTAATATGTCATTTATATACAGTGAGAATCACTAGTGCTTAGTGATGGTAATATGTCATTTATATACTGAGAATGTGTCAATGATGCTTAGTGATGGTAATATGTCATTATATACTGAGTGTCACTGGTGCTTAGTGATGGTAATATGTCATTATATACTGAGTGTGAGAATCACTGGTGCTTAGTGATGGTGATATGTCATTATATACTGAGTGTGAGAATCACTGGTGCTTAGTGATGGTGATATGTCATTATATCCTGAGTGTGAGTGTCACTGGTGCTTAGTGATGGTAATATGTCATTATATACTTAGTGTGAGTGTCACTGGTGCTTAGTGATGGTAATATGTCATTATATACTTAGTGTGAGTGTCACTGGTGCTTAGTGATGGTAATATGTCATTATATACTGAGTGTGAGTGTCAATGATGCTTAGTGATGGTAATATGTAATTTATATACAGTGAGAATCACTGGTGCTTAGTGATGGTGATATGTCATTATATACTGAGTGTCACTGGTGCTTAGTGATGGTAATATGTCATTATATACTGAGTGTCACTGGTGCTTTGTGATGGTAATATGTCATTATATACTGAGTGTGAGTGTCAATGATGCTTAGTGATGGTAATATGTCATTTATATACAGTGTGAGAATCACTGGTGCTTAGTGATGGTAATATGTCATTATATACTGAGTGTGAGTGTCACTGGTGCTTAGTGATGGTAATATGTCATTATATACTGAGTGTCACTGGTGCTTTGTGATGGTAATATGTCATTATATACTGAGTGTGAGTGTCAATGATGCTTAGTGATGGTAATATGTCATTTATATACAGTGTGAGAATCGCTGGTGCTTAGTGATGGTAATATGTCATTATATACTGAGTGTGAGTGTCAATGATGCTTAGTGATGGTAATATGTCGTCATATACTGAGTGTGAGTGTCACTGGTGCTTAGGGATGGTAATATGTCATTATATACAGTGTGAGAATCACTGGTGCTTAGTGATGGTAATATGTCATTATATACTGAGTGTGAGTGTCACTGGTGCTTAGTGATGGTAATATGTCATTGTATACTGAGTGTCACTGGTGCTTAGTGATGGTAATATGTCATATACTGAGTGTCACTGGTGCTTAGTGATGGTAATATGTCATTAAATACTGAGTGTGAGTGTCACTGGTGCTTAGTGATGGTAATATGTCATTATATACTGAGTGTGAGTGTCACTGGTGCTTAGTGATGGTAATATGTCATTATATACTGAGTGTGAGTGTCACTGGTGCTTAGTGATGGTAATATGTCATTATATACTGAGAATGTGTCAATGATGCTTAGTGATGGTAATATGTCATTATATACTGAATGTGAGAATCACTGGTGCTTAGTGATGTAATATGTCATTATATACTGAGTGTGAGGGTCAATGATGCTTAGTGATGGTAATATGTCATTATATACTGAGTGTGAGAATCACTGGTGCTTAGTGATGGTAATATGTCATTATATACTGAGTGTGAGAATCACTGGTGCTTAGTGATGGTAATATGTCATTATATACTGAGTGTGAGTGTCACTGGTGCTTAGTGATGGTAATATGTAATTATATACCGAGTGTGAGTGTCACTGGTGCTTAGTGATGGTAATATGTCATTATATACAGTGTGAGAATCCCTGGTGCTTAGTGATGGTAATATGTCATTATATACTGAGTGTGAGTGTCACTGGTGCTTAGTGATGGTAATATGTCATTATATACTGAGTGTCACTGGTGCTTAGTGATGGTAATATGTCATATACTGAGTGTCACTGGTGCTTAGTGATGGTAATATGTCATTATATACTGAGTGTGAGTGTCACTGGTGCTTAGTGATGGTAATATGTCATTATATACTGAGTGTGAGTGTCACTGGTGCTTAGTGATGGTAATATGTCATTATATACTGAGTGTGAGTGTCACTGGTGCTTAGTGATGGTAATATGTCATTATATACTGAGTGTGAGTGTCACTGGTGCTTAGTGATGGTAATATGTCATTATATACTGAGTGTGAGTGTCACTGGTGCTTAGTGATGGTAATATGTCATTATATACTGAGTGTGAGTGTCACTGGTGCTTAGTGATGGTAATATGTCATTATATACTGAGAATGTGTCAATGATGCTTAGTGATGGTAATATGTCATTATATACTGAGTGTGAGTGTCACTGGTGCTTAGTGATGGTAATATGTCATTATATACAGTGTGAGAATCCCTGGTGCTTAGTGATGGTAATATGTCATTATATACTGAGTGTGAGTGTCACTGGTGCTTAGTGATGGTAATATGTCATTATATACTGAGTGTGAGTGTCACTGGTGCTTAGTGATGGTAATATGTCATTATATACTGAGAATGTGTCAATGATGCTTAGTGATGGTAATATGTCATTATATACTGAGTGTGAGTGTCACTGGTGCTTAGTGATGGTAATATGTCATTATATACAGTGTGAGAATCCCTGGTGCTTAGTGATGGTAATATGTCATTATATACTGAGTGTGAGTGTCACTGGTGCTTAGTGATGGTAATATGTCATTATATACTGAGTGTCACTGGTGCTTAGTGATGGTAATATGTCATATACTGAGTGTCACTGGTGCTTAGTGATGGTAATATGTCATTATATACTGAGTGTGAGTGTCACTGGTGCTTAGTGATGGTAATATGTCATTATATACTGAGTGTGAGTGTCACTGGTGCTTAGTGATGGTAATATGTCATTATATACTGAGTGTGAGTGTCACTGGTGCTTAGTGATGGTAATATGTCATTATATACTGAGTGTCACTGGTGCTTAGTGATGGTAATATGTCATTATATACTGAGTGTCACTGGTGCTTAGTGATGGTAATATGTCATTATATACTGAGTGTCACTGGTGCTTAGTGATGGTAATATGTCATTATATACTGAGTGTGAGTGTCAATGATGCTTAGTGATGGTAATATGTCATTATATACTGAGTGTGAGTGTCACTGGTGCTTAGTGATGGTAATATGTCATTTATATACAGCTAGAATCACTGGTGCTTAGTGATGGTAATATGTCATTATATACTGAGTGTGAGAATCACTGGTGCTTAGTGATGGTAATATGTCATTATATCCTGAGTGTGAGTGTCACTGGTGCTTAGTGATGGTAATATGTCATTATATACTGAGAATGTGTCACTGGTGCTTAGTGATGGTAATATGTCATTATATACTTAGTGTGAGTGTCACTGGTGCTTAGTGATGGTAATATGTCATTATATACAGTGTGAGAGTCACTGGTGCTTAGTGATGGTAATATGTCATTATATACTGAGTGTCACTGGTGCTTTGTGATGGTAATATGTCATTATATACTGAGTGTGAGTGTCAATGATGCTTAGTGATGGTAATATGTCATTATATACTGAGTGTGAGTGTCACTGGTGCTTAGGGATGGTAATATGTCATTATATAAAGTGTGAGAATCACTGGTGCTTAGTGATGGTAATATGTCATTATATACTGAGTGTGAGGGTCACTGGTGCTTAGTGATGGTAATATGTCATTATATACTGAGTGTCACTGGTGCTTAGTGATGGTAATATGTCATTATATACTGAGTGTGAGTGTCACTGGTGCTTAGTGATGGTAATATGTCATTATATACTGAGTGTCACTGGTGCTTAGTGATGGTAATATGTCATTATATACTGAGTGTGAGTGTCACTGGTGCTTAGTGATGGTAATATGTCATTTATATACAGTGAGAATCACTAGTGCTTAGTGATGGTAATATGTCATTTATATACTGAGAATGTGTCAATGATGCTTAGTGATGGTAATATGTCATTATATACTGAGTGTCACTGGTGCTTAGTGATGGTAATATGTCATTATATACTGAGTGTGAGAATCACTGGTGCTTAGTGATGGTGATATGTCATTATATACTGAGTGTGAGAATCACTGGTGCTTAGTGATGGTGATATGTCATTATATCCTGAGTGTGAGTGTCACTGGTGCTTAGTGATGGTAATATGTCATTATATACTTAGTGTGAGTGTCACTGGTGCTTAGTGATGGTAATATGTCATTATATACTTAGTGTGAGTGTCACTGGTGCTTAGTGATGGTAATATGTCATTATATACTGAGTGTGAGTGTCAATGATGCTTAGTGATGGTAATATGTAATTTATATACAGTGAGAATCACTGGTGCTTAGTGATGGTGATATGTCATTATATACTGAGTGTCACTGGTGCTTAGTGATGGTAATATGTCATTATATACTGAGTGTCACTGGTGCTTTGTGATGGTAATATGTCATTATATACTGAGTGTGAGTGTCAATGATGCTTAGTGATGGTAATATGTCATTTATATACAGTGTGAGAATCACTGGTGCTTAGTGATGGTAATATGTCATTATATACTGAGTGTGAGTGTCACTGGTGCTTAGTGATGGTAATATGTCATTATATACTGAGTGTCACTGGTGCTTTGTGATGGTAATATGTCATTATATACTGAGTGTGAGTGTCAATGATGCTTAGTGATGGTAATATGTCATTTATATACAGTGTGAGAATCGCTGGTGCTTAGTGATGGTAATATGTCATTATATACTGAGTGTGAGTGTCAATGATGCTTAGTGATGGTAATATGTCGTCATATACTGAGTGTGAGTGTCACTGGTGCTTAGTGATGGTAATATGTCATTTATATACAGTGAGAATCACTAGTGCTTAGTGATGGTAATATGTCATTATATACTGAGAATGTGTCACTGGTGCTTAGTGATGGTAATATGTCATTATATACTGAGTGTGAGTGTCAATGATGCTTAGTGATGGTAATATGTCATTAGGTACTGAGTGTGAGTGTCACTGGTGCCTTGTGATTGTAATATGTCATTATATACTGAGTGTGAGTGTCAATGATGATTAATGATGGTAATATTTCATTATATACTGAGTGTGAGTTTCACTGGTGCTTAGTGATGGTAATATGTCATTATATACTGAGTGTGAGTGTCACTGGTGCTTTGTGATGGTAATATGTCATTATATACTGAGTGTGAGTGTCACTGGTGCTTAGTGATGGTAATATGTCATTATATACTGAGTGTGAGTGTCACTGGTGCTTTGTGATGGTAATATGTCATTATATACTGAGTGTGAGTGTCACTGGTGCTTTGTGATGGTAAGCAGGAGGATGGTGGAGCAGTTAATGTAGGATATCTAGATTTTAGCAAAGCATCTGACGCCATCCCACACAACAAACACATAATTCACAAACTGCATTTCCTCGGTCTAGACTCACAAATTGTTAACTTGGTAGAATGCTGGCTTATAGGTAGGCTGACCATATTGCCGCTTTAAGAAGGAACACATATGAAAAATACATATGTGAGGGTTCTTATACAAAACCATTTCTTTAAACAGCCCTGACATATGTATTTTTCATATGTGTCCCTTTTTAAAGCGGCAATATGGTCAGCCTACTTATAGGGATAGTATACTGTAAAATCTAAGTTCCAAGAAAAAAAATCTAAGTTACAAAAATTAATAAACTTCAGTATCCAAAATAAAAAAACACCATAATACTTAACACTGAACTATATACCCATAAAATAAAAAACCCCACCCAAAACAAAAACAAAAAACCTAACACTAAAATAAATTACAATAGCCTTTAAAAGGGCTTTTTGTAAGGCATTACCCTAAAGTGATCAGCTCTTTTTGAAATAAAAAAACAATTGCAAGGACCCCCCTCTACGATACAAGTAACCCCACAAAATATCAAAATCTAACTAAAAAAACATAGCCTAGAATATAAAAGTTAAAATAAAAAACCCTATTCTTAAAAATAAAAAAACACCCCAAAAAAGCCTTAACTATCCCCACAAGTGGTACTTACCATTGGGTAAACCATCTTTTCTTAATCCAATGTTGGGCCCTCTTTATCCCGGTTCCTTGTGTCGGGGGGTGGGTGGTTAATCTTCACGACAATGGACTTCGGCTGCCTCCGCTCCGCAATGTTCATCAACTTCGGGTTCCTTTTTGTCCTGACGTCAGGGGCCCATCTTCACAGTGACGGAGGCGCACTTCGGCTATTTGAATCATCAAATAGCAAGATCTTAGAACAAGAACAGTGTGTCCTACAAATTAGATAAGCTTATACTTTTAGGAAATATAGGTGGCCCTCGGTTTCCAATGGTTCAATTTACACTGTTTCAGAATATCAACCTTTTCTCTTGTAAGGTGTATCCAGTCCACAGATTCATCCTTTACTTGTGGGATATTCTCCTTCCCAACAGGAAGTGGCAAAGAGAGCACACAGCAGAGCTGTCCATATAGCTCCCCCTCTAGCTCTATCCCCCCAGTCATTCTCTTTGCCGGCTCTAAGCAATCGGAAGGGTAAAGTGAATGTGGTGTTAGAATTGTTGTTTTTATCTTCTACAAGCAAAAGTTTGTTATTTTAAATGGTACCGGTGTGTACTATTTACTCTCTAGCAGAAAGTAGATGAAGATTTCTGCAGGGAGGAAGATGATTTTAGCATGTTGTAACTAAAATCCACTGCTGTTCCCACAAAGGACTGAGGAGTATAAGAAAACTTCAGTTGGGGGGAACGGTTTGCAGGTTAGGCTGCAATAAGGTATGTTCAGTCATTTATTTCTAGATTGTGATAATGCTGGAAAAGACTGACAAGATCCCCATGAGGGAAGGGTAAGCTGTATTCAGAGACTATGTATGGAATTGCTAGCTTACATTACAGGGCTAATTTATGCTGGTTGACACTGCTTAATGACAAACGGTTTTTATTAGAAAATTATCGTTTTTGAGACACTTTGAAGGTTCTTCTGGGTTTCTTTCAGGGGTTGTTACCCACATGGCTATTAGTAAAACACTTAGGAGTGTTTCTATAGGCCTCACAGCACCGGAGTAAGGCGGGAGGGGCCTAATTTCGCGCCTCAGATGCGCAGTTATGTTGACTAGAACTTCAGGCTGTCTTCACATGGAGGGTCCTGCTACAGTTTGAGGGCCCATAAGAAGCTTTTTCCCCACAAATCTGACTCCTAAGGGAAGGTAGGGCCACAGCAGAGCCGTGGCAAGGTGCTGATGTTATTTCTTCTGTTAAGTGTGATCAGTCCACGGGTCATCATTACTTCTGGGATATTACTCCTCCCCAACAGGAAGTGCAAGAGGATTCACCCAGCAGAGCTGCATATAGCTCCTCCCCTCTACGTCACTCCCAGTCATTCTCTTGCACCCAACGACTAGGTAGGATGTGTGAGAGGACTATGGTGATTATACTTAGTTTTATATCTTCAATCAAAAGTTTGTTATTTTAAAATAGCACCGGAGTGTGTTATTACCTCTCTGGCAGAGTTTGAAGAAGAATCTACCAGAGTTTTGCTATGATTTTAGCCGGAGTAGTTAAGATCATATTGCTGTTCTCGGCCATCTGAGGAGTGAGGTAAACTTCAGATCAGGGGACAGCGGGCAGATGAATCTGCATAGAGGTATGTAGCAGTTTTTATTTTCTGACAATGGAATTGATGAGAAAATCCTGCCATACCGATATAATGTCATGTATGTATACTTTACACTTCAGTATTCTGGGGAATGGTACTTCACTAGAATTACACTGTAAGAAATACATAAAGCTGTTTAATAACTAGAGATTATGTTTAACGTTTTTGCTGGAATGTAAAATCGTTTTCATTTGCTGAGGTACTGTGTGAATAAATGTTTGGGCACTATTTTTCCACTTGGCAGTTGCTTAATCTGTTTTTCTGACAGTTTCTGTTCTCCCTCACTGCTGTGTGTGAGGGGGAGGGGCCGTTTTTTGGCGCTTTTACTATGCATCAAATATTTCAGTCAGCAACTCATTGTATTCCCTGCATGATCCGGTTCATCTCTACAGAGCTCAGGGGTCTTCAAAACTTATTTTGAGGGAGGTAATTTCTCTCAGCAGAGCTGTGAGAATTATAGTTTGACTGAGATAAAAAACGTTTATTCTGTAATTTGTTTCCTGCTTTCAGAATTTGTTATCTTTGCTAATGGGATTAAACCTTTGCTAAAGTTGTGTTGTTTACAAGGATTGAGGCTATAACTGTTTCAATTTATTAATTTTCAACTGTCATAGATCTTCTGTGCTTCTTAAAGGCACAGTACGTTTTAATATTATTCTAATTGAATTGTATTTCCAAGTTGCAAGTTTATTTGCTAGTGTGTTAAACATGTCTGATTCAGAGGATGATACCTGTGTCATTTGTTGCAATGCCAAAGTGGAGCCCAATAGAAATGTATGTACTAACTGTATTGATGCTACTTTAAATAAAAGTCAATCTGTACAAATTGAACAAATTTCACCAAACAACGAGGGGAGAGTTATGCCGACTAACTCGCCTCACGTGTCAGTACCTACATCTCCCGCTCAGAGGGAGGTGCGTGATATTGTAGCGCCGAGTACATCTGGGCGGCCATTACAAATCACATTACAGGATATGGCTACTGTTATGACTGAGGTTTTGGCTAAATTACCAGAACTAAGAGGTAAGCGTGATCACTCTGGGGTGAGAACAGAGTGCGCTGATAATATTAGGGCCATGTCAGACACTGCGTCACAGGTGGCAGAACATGAGGACGGAGAACTTCATTCTGTGGGTGACGGTTCTGATCCAAACAGACTGGATTCAGATATTTCAAATTTTAAATTTAAACTGGAAAACCTCCGTGTATTACTAGGGGAGGTGTTAGCGGCTCTGAATGATTGTAACACAGTTGCAATACCAGAGAAAATGTGTAGGTTGAATAAATATTTTGCGGTACCGACGAGTACTGAGGTTTTTCCTATACCTAAGAGACTTACTGAAATTGTTACTAAGGAGTGGGATAGACCCGGTGTGCCGTTCTCACCCCCTCCGATATTTAGAAAAATGTTTCCAATAGACGCCACCACAAGGGACTTATGGCAAACGGTCCCTAAGGTGGAGGGAGCAGTTTCTACCTTAGCTAAGCGTACCACTATCCCGGTGGAGGATAGCTGTGCTTTTTCAGATCCAATGGATAAAAAGTTAGAGGGTTACCTTAAGAAAATGTTTGTTCAACAAGGTTTTATATTGCAACCCCTTGCATGCATTGCGCCGATCACTGCTGCAGCGGCATTCTGTATTGAGTCTCTGGAAGAGAACATTGGTTCAGCTACTCTGGACGACATTACGGACAGGCTTAGATTCCTTAAACTAGCTAATTCATTCATTTCGGAGGCCGTAGTACATCTTACTAAACTTACGGCGAAGAATTCAGGATTCGCCATTCAGGCACGCAGGGCGCTGTGGCTAAAATCCTGGTCAGCTGATGTTACTTCTAAGTCTAAATTGCTTAATATACCTTTCAAAGGGCAGACCTTATTCGGGCCCGGGTTGAAAGAGATTATCGCTGACATTACAGGAGGTAAAGGCCATGCCCTGCCTCAGGCCAAAGCCAAAGCCAAGACTAGACAGTCTAATTTTCGTTCCTTTCGTAATTTCAAAGCAGGAGCAGCATCAACTTCCTCTGCACCAAAACAGGAAGGAGCTGTTGCTCGCTACAGACAAGGCTGGAAACCTAACCAGTCCTGGAACAAGGGCAAGCAGACTAGGAAACCTGCTGCTGCCCCTAAAACAGCATGAATTGAGGGCCCCCGATCCGGGATCGGATCTAGTGGGGGGCAGACTTTCTCTCTTCGCCCAGGCTTGGGCAAGAGATGTTCAGGATCCCTGGGCGCTAGAGATAATATCTCAGGGATACCTTCTGGACTTCAAATACTCTCCTCCAAGAGAGAGATTTCATCTGTCAAGATTGTCAACAATCCAGACAAAGAAAGAGGCGTTTCTACGCTGCGTACAAGAGCTCTTGTTAATGGGAGTAAGCCATCCAGTTCCACGATCGGAACAGGGACAGGGGTTTTACTCAAATCTGTTTGTGGTTCCCAAAAAAGAGGGAACTTTCAGACCAATCCTGGACTTAAAGATCCTAAACAAATTCCTAAGAGTTCCATCGTTCAAGATGGAGACTATTCGGACAATTTTACCTATGATCCAAGAGGGTCAATACATGACCACTGTAGATTTAAAAGATGCTTACCTTCACATACCGATTCACAAAGATCATTATCGGTACCTAAGGTTTGCCTTCCTAGACAGGCATTACCAGTTTGTGGCTCTTCCATTCGGATTGGCTACAGCTCCAAGAATCTTCACAAAGGTTCTGGGTGCTCTTCTGGCGGTACTAAGACCGCGGGGAATCTCGGTAGCTCCATACCTAGACGACATTCTGATACAAGCTTCAAGCTTTCAAACTGCCAAGTCTCATACAGAGTTAGTGCTGGCATTTCTAAGGTCACATGGATGGAAGGTGAACGAAAAGAAAAGTTCACTCGTTCCACTCACAAGAGTTCCCTTCCTGGGGACTCTTATAGATTCTGTAGAAATGAAGATTTACCTGACAGAGGACAGGCTAACAAGACTTCAAAGTGCTTGCCGCACCCTTCATTCCATTCAACACCCGTCAGTGGCTCAATGCATGGAGGTAATCGGCTTAATGGTAGCGGCAATGGACATAGTACCCTTTGCACGCTTACACCTCAGACCACTGCAACTGTGCATGCTAAGTCAGTGGAATGGGGATTACTCAGACTTATCCCCTTCTCTGAATCTGGATCAAGAGACCAGAAATTCTCTTCTATGGTGGCTTTCTCGGCCACATCTGTCCAGGGGGATGCCATTCAGCAGACCAGACTGGACAATTGTAACAACAGACGCCAGCCTTCTAGGTTGGGGTGCCGTCTGGAATTCTCTGAAGGCTCAGGGACAATGGAGTCAGGAGGAGAGTCTCCTGCCAATAAACATTCTGGAATTGAGAGCAGTTCTCAATGCCCTCCTGGCTTGGCCCCAGTTGACAACTCGGGGGTTCATCAGGTTTCAGTCGGACAACATCACGACTGTAGCTTACATCAACCATCAGGGAGGGACAAGAAGCTCCCTAGCTATGATGGAAGTATCAAAGATAATTTGTTGGGCAGAGTCTCACTCTTGCCACCTGTCAGCAATCCACCTCCCCGGGAGTGGAGAACTGGGAGGCGGATTTCTTAAGTCGTCAGACTTTTCATCCGGGGGAGTGGGAACTTCATCCGGAGGTCTTTGCCCAAATACTTCGACGTTGGGGCAAACCAGAGATAGATCTCATGGCGTCTCGACAGAACGCCAAGCTTCCTCGTTACGGGTCCAGATCCAGGGATCCAGGAGCAGTCCTGATAGATGCTCTGACAGCACCTTGGGACTTCAGGATGGCTTACGTGTTTCCACCCTTCCCGTTGCTTCCTCGATTGATTGCCAGAATCAAACAAGAGAGAGCATCAGTGATTCTAATAGCACCTGCGTGGCCACGCAGGACTTGGTATGCAGACCTGGTGGACATGTCATCCTGTCCACCTTGGTCTCTACCTCTGAAACAGGACCTTCTGATACAGGGTCCCTTCAAACATCAAAATCTAACTTCTCTGAAGCTGACTGCTTGGAAATTGAACGCTTGATTTTATCAAGACGTGGATTTTCTGAGTCAGTTATTGATACCTTAATACAGGCTAGGAAACCTGTTACCAGAAAGATTTACCATAAGATATGGCGTAAATACCTATATTGGTGTGAATCCAAAGGTTACTCTTGGAGTAAGGTTAGGATTCCTAGGATATTGTCTTTTCTACAAGAAGGTTTAGAAAAGGGTTTATCTGCTAGTTCATTAAAGGGACAGATCTCAGCTCTGTCCATTCTGTTACACAAACGTCTGTCAGAAGTTCCTGACGTCCAGGCTTTTTGTCAGGCTTTGGCCAGAATTAAGCCTGTGTTTAAAACTGTTGCTCCACCATGGAGTTTAAACCTTGTTCTTAATGTTTTACAGGGCGTTCCGTTTGAACCCCTTCATTCCATTGATATAAAGTTGTTATCTTGGAAAGTTCTATTTTTAATGGCTATTTCCTCGGCTCGAAGAGTCTCTGAATTATCAGCCTTACATTGTGATTCTCCTTATTTGATTTTTCATTCGGATAAGATAGTCCTGCGTACTAAACCTGGGTTCTTACCTAAGGTAGTTACTAACAGGAATATCAATCAAGAGATTGTTGTTCCTTCTTTATGCCCAAATCCTTCTTCAAAGAAGGAACGTCTACTGCACAACCTGGATGTAGTCCGTGCTCTAAAATTTTACTTACAGGCAACTAAGGAATTTCGACAAACGTCTTCTCTGTTTGTCATTTACTCTGGGCAGAGGAGAGGTCAAAAAGCTTCCGCTACCTCTCTTTCTTTTTGGCTTCGTAGCATAATTCGTTTAGCTTATGAGACTGCTGGACAGCAGCCTCCTGAAAGAATTACAGCTCATTCTACTAGAGCTGTGGCTTCCACTTGGGCCTTCAAGAATGAGGCCTCTGTTGAACAGATTTGCAAGGCTGCAACTTGGTCTTCGCTTCATACTTTTTCCAAATTTTACAAATTTGACACTTTTGCTTCATCTGAGGCTATTTTTGGGAGAAAGGTTCTTCAGGCAGTGGTTCCTTCTGTATAAAGAGCCTGCCTATCCCTCCCGTCATCCGTGTACTTTTGCTTTGGTATTGGTATCCCAGAAGTAATGATGACCCGTGGACTGATCACACTTAACAGAAGAAAACATAATTTATGCTTACCTGATAAATTCCTTTCTTCTGTAGTGTGATCAGTCCACGGCCCGCCCTGTTTTTAAGGCAGGTAAATATTTTTTAATTTATACTCCAGTCACCACTTCACCCTTGGCTTTTCCTTTCTCGTTGGTCCTTGGTCGAATGACTGGGAGTGACGTAGAGGGGATGAGCTATATGCAGCTCTGCTGGGTGAATCCTCTTGCACTTCCTGTTGGGGAGGAGTAATATCCCAGAAGTAATGATGACCCGTGGACTGATCACACTACAGAAGAAAGGAATTTATCAGGTAAGCATAAATTATGTTTTTTACCGGTCTTTTGCTTACTATTGATCTGGTTTGGGCATTAAGAGGTTAATTGTTTTTATTGCTAGTGGTGCAATCTTACTAATGCTTTAGGCACATACTGTGAAAATTTCGAAAAGTTTGCTGCATTTTTCATTGTTTTGGAAAATTGTGTGCCTTTTTTATCTCTTAAAGGCACAGTAACTTTTTTTGCAAAGTGTGTTTTTACTTGATGTGTGTTTTTACTTGATTAAAGTGTTTTCTAAGCCCGTTTGTCTTACTACTAGTCTGTTAAACATGTCTGACACCAAGGAAAATCCTTGTTCAATGTGTTTAGAAGCCATGGTGGAACCCCCTCTCAGAATGTGTCCCACTTGTACTGATATGTCTATACATTTTAAAGATCAAGATGATTCTCAGACAGAAGGTAATGAGGTTAGCCCGTTAACCTCTCCCCAAGTGTCACAACCAGTTACGCCCGCTCAAGCGACGCCTAGCACCTCTAGTGCGTCTAACTCTTTTACCTTACAAGACTTGGCGGGAGTTATGGATAATACCCTCTCAGTGTTTTTATCTAAACTGCCTGTGTTACCTGCAAAGCATGATAGCTCTGTTTTAAGAACAAATTATGAGCATTCTGACGCTTTAGTAGCCGTATCCGATATACGATCACAACGCTCTGAAATGGGGGTGAGGGATGTGCTGTCGGAGGGAGAAATTTCCGTTTCGGGAAAGGTTGCTCCTCAGACAGACTCGGATACGTTGGCTTTTAAATTTAAACTAGAACACCTCCGCTTATTGCTCAGGGAGGTATTAGTTACTCTGGACGACTGCAACCCTATGGTGGTTCCAGAGAAATTGTGTAAAATGGACAAGTACCTAGAAGTTCCTGTTTACACTGATGTGTTCCCGGTCCCTAAGAGGATTGCGGATATCGTTACTAGGGAGTGGGATAAACCAGGTATTCCCTTCGTTCCCCCTCCGGTTTTTAAGAAAATGTTCCCCATATCTAACCCCATACGGGACTCGTGGCAGACGGTCCCTAAGGTGGAGGGGGCTGTTTCTTCACTTGCTAAACGCACAACTATACCAATCGAAGACAGTTGTGCTGGGTTTACTTAAGAAAATTTTTGTTCAACAAGGTTTTCTTCTCCAACCTATTGCGTGCATTGTTCCTGTAACCACTGCAGCTGCTTTCTGGTTTGAGGCGCTGGAAGATGCACTCCAGACGGAGACCTCATATGAGGACATTATGCACAGAATTAAGGCTCTTAAGCTGGCTAATTCTTTTATCACAGATGCCGCTTTCCAACTAGCTAAGTTAGCGGCTAAAAATTCAGGTTTCGCCATTTTGGCGCGCAGGGCGATATGGCTGAAGTCCTGGTCGGCCGATGTGTCGTCAAAATTCAAACTATTGAACATCCCTTTCAAAGGAAAGACTCTCTTCGGGCCTGAATTGAAAGAGATTATTTAAGAAATCACTGGGGGAAAAGGCCATGCTCTCCCCCAGGACAAGTCCTTCAAGACAAAGAATAAACAAAATAATTTTCGTTCCTTTCGGGAATTTCAGGAGCGGTCTCGCTTCATCCTCCCCTGCTGCAAAGCAAGAGGGTAACACTTCACAACCCAGGGCAGCCTGGAAACCTTACCAGGGCTGGAACAAGGGTAAACAGCCCAAGAAGCCTGCAGCTGCCTCCAAGACAGCATGATGGGGTAGCCCCAGATCCGGGACCGGATCTAGTAGGGGGCAGACTCTCTCTCTTCACTCAGGCCTGGGCAAGAGACGTACACGATCCCTGGGCCTTAGAGATTGTATCCCAGGGATATCTTCTAGAATTCAAGGACTCCCCTCCAAGGGGAAGGTTCCACATTTCTCGTTTGTCTACAGACCAGACAAAGAAAGAGGCGTTCTTACGCTGTGTAGAAGACCTACATACAATGGGAGTGATCCACCCAGTTCCAATTGCGGAACAAGGGCTGGGTTTTTACTCAAACCTGTTTGTGGTTCCCAAGAAAGAAGGAACTTTCAGACCAATCCTGGATCTCAAAATTCTAAACAAATTCCTCAGAGTCCCATCATTCAAGATGGAGACCATTCGGACAATCTTACCAATGATCCAGGAGGGTCAATATATGACTACCGTGGATCTAAAGGATGCGTATCTGCACATTCCTATCCACAAAGATCATCACCAGTTTCTCAGGTTCGCCTTTCTGGACAAGCATTATCAGTTTGTGGCTCTTCTTTTTGGGTTGGCCACTGCTCCCAGAATTTTCACAAAGGTGCTAGGGTCCCTCCTGGCGGTACTAAGACCGCGGGGCATAGCAGTGGCGCCTTATCTAGACCACATCTTAATTCAGGCGTCGACTTTCCAAAGAGCCAAGTCTCATACGGAAATTGTAGTGGCCTCTCTGAGGTCTCACGGGGGGAAGGTGAACATCAATAAGAGTTCTCTCTCCCCCCTCACAAGAGTTCCCTTCCTAGGAACCCTAATAGACTCGGTAGAAATGAAAATATTTCTGACGGAGGTCAGAAAGTTAAAACTTTTAAGTACTTGCCGAGCTCTTCATTCCATTCCTCTGCCATCTGTAGCTCAGTGCATGGAGACAATCGGACTAATGGTAGCGGCAATGGACATAGTCCCTTTTGCACGGATACACCTCAGACCACTGCAACTATGCATGCTCAAACAGTGGAATGGGGATTATGCAGATTTGTCTCCTCAAATACAGTTGGACCAGGGGACCAGAGATTCTCTTCTCTGGTGGTTGTCTCAGGATCACCTGTCTCAGGGAATGTGTTTCCGCAGACCAGAGTGGATCATCGTAACGACCGACACCAGTCTGTTGGGCTGGGGTGCAGTCTGGGGCTCCCTGAAAGCTCAGGGCTTATGGTCTCGGGAAGAAGCTCTTCTCCCAATAAACATTCTGGAACTGAGGGCGATATTCAACGCGCTTCAGGCATGGCCTCAGCTAGCTGCGGCCAAATTCATCAGGTTTCAGTCGGACAACATCACGACTGTAGCTTACGTCAATCATCAAGGCGGGACAAGGAGTTCCCTAGCAATGATGGAAGTAACCAAAATAATCAGATGGGCGGAGGATCACTCTTGCCATCTCTCAGCAATTCACATCCCAGGAGTAGACAACTGGGAGGCGGATTTTCTAAAGTCGTCAGACTTTTCACCCGGGGGCGTGGGAACTCCACCCGGAGGTTTTTGCCCAGCTGACTCAGCTATGGGGCACTCCAGAATTGGATCTGATGGCGTCCCGTCAGAACACCAAACTTCCTCTTTATGGGTCCAGGTCCCTGGATCCCCAGGCGGTGCTGATAGATGCTCTAGCAGCGCCTTGGTCCTTAAATCTGGCCTATGTTTTTCCATCGTTTCCTCTCCTCCCTCGTCTGGTTGCCAGAATCAAGCAGGAGAGGGCTTTGGTGTGCAGACCTAGTGGACATGTCATCTGTGCCACCATGGACACTGCCAATGAGGCAGGACCTTCTAATACAGGGTCCTTTCAAACATCCAAATCTAATTTCTCTGTGTCTGACTGGTTGGAGATTGAACGCCTAATTCTATCAAAGCGTGGTTTCTCTGAGTCGGTTATTGATACCCTGATTCAGGCTAGAAAGCCTGTCACCAGGAAAATCTACCATAAGATTTGGCGAAAATATATTTTTTGGTGCGAATCCAAGGGTTACTCGTGGAGTAAGGTTAGGATTCCCAGGATTTTGTCCTTTCTCCAAGAAGGATTGGAGAAAGGATTATCAGCTAGTTCCTTAAAGGGACAGATATCTGCTTTGTCTATTCTTTCAAACAGACGTCTGGCAGAGGTACCAGACTTCAAGCGTTTAGTCAGGCTTTAGTCAGAATCAAGCCTGTTTATAGACCTGTGGCTCCGCCATGGAGTCTGAATTTAGTTCTTTCCGTTCTGCAAGGGGTTCCGTTTGAACCTTTACATTCCATAGATATTAAACTGTTATCTTGGAAAGTTTTGTTTTTGGTAGCTATCTCTTCTGCTCGAAGAGTTTCGGAGTTATCTGCTTTACGGTGTGATTCACCTTACCTGGTGTTCCATGCAGATAAGGTAGTTTCTCCAACATAGGTGTGTCCGGTCCACGGCGTCATCCTTACTTGTGGGATATTCTCTTCCCCAACAGGAAATGGCAAAGAGCCCAGCAAAGCTGGTCACATGATCCCTCCTAGGCTCCGCCTACCCCAGTCATTCTCTTTGCCGTTGTACAGGCAACATCTCCACGGAGATGGCTTAGAGTTTTTTAGTGTTTAACTGTAGTTTTTCATTATTCAATCAAGAGTTTGTTATTTTCAAATAGTGCTGGTACGTACTATTTACTCAGAAACAGAAAAGAGATGAAGAATTCTGTTTGTATGAGGAAAATGATTTTAGCAACCGTAACTAAAATCCATGGCTGTTCCACACAGGACTGTTGAGAGCAATTAACTTCAGTTGGGGGAACAGTTTGCAGTCTCTTGCTGCTTGAGGTATGACACATTCTAACAAGACGATGTAATGCTGGAAGCTGTCATTTTCCCTATGGGATCCGGTAAGCCATGTTTATTACGATTGTAAATAAGGGCTTCACAAGGGCTTATTTAAACTGTAGACTTTTTTTGGGCTAAATCGATTGATATTAACACTTATTTAGCCTTGAGGAATCATTTATTCTGGGTATTTTGATTTAATAATATCGGCAGGCACTGTTTTAGACACCTTATTCTTTAGGGGCTTTCCCAAAGCATAGGCAGAGTCTCATTTTCGCGCCGGTGTTGCGCACTTGTTTTTGAGAGGCATGGCATGCAGTCGCATGTGAGAGGAGCTCTGATACTTATAAAAGACTTCTGAAGGCGTCATTTGGTATCGTATTCCCCTTTGGGTTTGGTTGGGTCTCAGCAAAGCAGATACCAGGGACTGTAAAGGGGTTTAAAGCTTAAAACGGCTCCGGTTCCGTTATTTTAAGGGTTAAAGCTTCCAAAATTGGTGTGCAATATTTTCAAGGCTTTAAGACGCTGTGGTGAAAATTTGGTGAATTTTGAACAATTCCTTCATGTTTTTTCGCAATTGCAGTAATAAAGTGTGTTCAGTTTAAAATTTAAAGTGACAGTAACGGTTTTATTTTAAAACGTTTTTTGTACTTTCTGATCAAGTTTATGCCTGTTTAACATGTCTGAACTACCAGATAGACTGTGTTCTGAATGTGGGGAAGCCAGAATTCCTATTCATTTAAATAAATGTGATTTATGTGATAATGACAATGATGCCCAAGATGATTCCTCAAGTGAGGGGAGTAAGCATGGTACTGCATCATTCCCTCCTTCGTCTACACGAGTCTTGCCCACTCAGGAGGCCCCTAGTACATCTAGCGCGCCAATACTCCTTACTATGCAACAATTAACGGCTGTAATGGATAATTCTGTCAAAAACATTTTAGCCAAAATGAACCCTTGTCAGCGTAAGCGTGGCTGCTCTGTTTTAGTTACTGAAGAGCATGACGACGCTGATATTAATATCTCTGAAGGGCCCCTAACCCAATCTGAGGGGGCCAGGGAGGTTTTGTCTGAGGGAGAAATTACTGATTTAGGGAACATTTCTCAGCAGGCTGAATCTGATGTGATTACATTTAAATTTAAATTGGAACATCTCCGCATTTTGCTTAAGGAGGTATTATCCACTCTGGATGATTGTGAAAATTTAGTCATCCCAGAGAAACTATGTAAAATGGACAAGTTCCTAGAGGTGCCGGGGCTCCCAGAAGCTTTTCCTATACCCAAGCGGGTGGCGGACATTGTTAATAAAGAATGGGAAAGGCCCGGTATTCCTTTCGTCCCTCCCCCCATATTTAAAAAATTGTTTCCTATGGTCGACCCCAGAAAGGACTTATGGCAGTCAGTCCCCAAGGTCGAGGGAGCGGTTTCTACTTTAAACAAACGCACCACTATTCCCATAGAGGATAGTTGTGCTTTCAAAGATCCTATGGATAAAAAATTAGAAGGTTTGCTTAAAAAGATGTTTGTTCAGCAGGGTTACCTTCTACAACCCATTTCATGCATTGTCCCTGTCACTACAGCCGCATATTTCTGGTTTGATGAACTGCTTAAGGTGCTCGATAGTGACTCTCCTCCTTATGAGGAGATTATGGACAGAATCAATGCTCTCAAATTGGCTAATTCTTTCACTCTAGACGCCTCTTTGCAATTGGCTAAGTTAGCGGCTAAGAACTCTGGGTTTGCTATTGTGGCGCGCAGAGCGCTTTGGTTGAAATCTTGGTCGGCTGATGCGTCTTCCAAGAACAAGCTACTAAACATTCCTTTCAAGGGGAAAACGCTGTTTGGTCCTGACTTGAAAGAGATTATCTCTGATATCACTGGGGGTAAGGGCCACGCCCTTCCTCAGGATCGGCCCTTCAAGGCAAAAAATAGACCTAATTTTCGTCCCTTTCGTAAAAACGGACCAGCCCAAGGTGCTACGTCCTCTAAGCAAGAGGGTAATACTTCTCAGGCCAAGCCAGCTTGGAGACCAATGCAAGGCTGGAACAAGGGAAAGCAGGCCAAGAAACCTGCCACTGCTACCAAGACAGCATGAAATATTGGCCCCCGATCCGGGACCGGATCTGGTGGGGGGCAGACTCTCTCTCTTCGCTCAGGCTTGGGCAAGAGATGTTCTGGATCCTTGGGCGCTAGAAATAGTCTCCCAGGGTTATCTTCTGGAATTCAAGGGACTTCCCCCAAGGGGGAGGTTCCACAAGTCGCAGTTGTCTTCAGACCACATAAAAAGACAGGCGTTCTTACATTGTGTAGAAGACCTGTTAAAAATGGGAGTGATTCATCCTGTTCCATTAAGAGAACAAGGGATGGGGTTCTACTCCAATCTGTTCATAGTTCCCAAAAAAGAGGGAACGTTCAGACCAATCCTAGATCTCAAGATCTTAAACAAATTTCTCAAGGTCCCATCGTTCAAGATGGAAACCATTCGAACTATCCTTCCTTCCATCCAGGAAGGTCAATTTATGACCACGGTGGATTTAAAGGATGCGTATCTACATATTCCTATCCACAAGGAACATCATCGGTTCCTAAGGTTTGCATTCCTGGACAAACATTACCAGTTCGTGGCGCTTCCTTTCGGATTAGCCACTGCTCCAAGGATTTTCACAAAGGTACTAGGGTCCCTTCTAGCGGTGCTAAGACCAAGGGGCATTGCAGTAGTACCTTACCTGGACGACATTCTGATTCAAGCGTCGTCCCTTCCTCAAGCAAAGGCTCACACGGACATTGTCCTGGCCTTTCTCAGATCTCACGGCTGGAAAGTGAACGTGGAAAAGAGTTCTCTATCCCCGTCAACAAGGGTCCCCTTCTTGGGAACAATTATAGACTCCTTAGAAATGAGGATCTTTCTAACAGAGGCCAGAAAAACAAAGCTTCTGGACTCTTGTCGGATACTTCATTCCGTTCCTCTTCCTTCCATAGCTCAGTGCATGGAAGTGATCGGGTTGATGGTGGCGGCGATGGACATAGTTCCTTTTGCGCGCATTCATCTAAGACCATTACAACTGTGCATGCTCAGTCAGTGGAATGGGGACTATACAGACTTGTCTCCGAAGATACAAGTAAATCAGAGGACCAGAGACTCACTCCGTTGGTGGCTGTCCCTGGACAATCTGTCTCAAGGGATGATGTTCCACAGACCAGAGTGGGTCATTGTCACGACCGACGCCAGTCTGATAGGCTGGGGCGCGGTCTGGGGATCCCTGACAGCTCAGGGTCTTTGGTCTCGGGAAGAATCTCTTCTACCGATAAATATTCTGGAACTGAGAGCGATATTCAATGCGCTCCAGGCCTGGCCCCAGCTTGCGAGGACCAGGTTCATACGGTTTCAATCAGACAACATGACGACTGTTGCGTACATCAACCATCAGGGGGGAACAAGGAGTTCCCTAGCGATGGAAGAAGTAACCAAAATTATTCTTTGGGCGGAGTCTCACTCCTGCCACCTGTCTGCTATCCACATCCCAGGAGTGGAAAATTGGGAAGCGGATTTTCTGAGTCGGCAGACATTGCATCCGGGGGAGTGGGAACTCCATCCGGAAATCTTTGCCCAAGTCACTCACCTGTGGGGCATTCCAGACATGGATCTGATGGCCTCTCGTCAGAACTTCAAAGTTCCTTGCTACGGGGCCAGATCCAGGGATCCCAAGGCGGCTCTAGTGGATGCACTAGTAGCACCTTGGACCTTCAAACTAGCTTATGTGTTCCCGCCATTTCCTCTCATCCCCAGGCTGATAGCCAGGATCAAGCAGGAGAGGGCGTCGGTGATCTTGATAGCTCCTGCGTGGCCACGCAGGACTTGGTATGCAGATCTGGTGAATATGTCATCGGCTCCACCTTGGAAGCTACCTTTGAGACGAGACCTTCTTGTTCAGGGTCCGTTCGAACATCCGAATCTGGTTTCACTCCAGCTGACTGCTTGGAGATTGAACGCTTGATTTTATCGAAGCGAGGATTCTCAGATTCTGTGATCGATACTCTTGTTCAGGCCAGAAAGCCTGTGACTAGAAAGATTTACCACAAAATTTGGAAAAAATATATCTCTTGGTGTGAATCTAAAGGATTCCCTTGGGACAAGGTTAAGATTCCTAGGATTCTATCCTTCCTTCAAGAAGGATTGGAAAAAGGATTATCTGCAAGTTCCCTGAAGGGACAGATTTCTGCCTTGTCGGTATTACTTCACAAAAAACTGGCAGCTGTGCCAGATGTTCAAGCCTTTGTTCAGGCTCTGGTTAGAATCAAGCCTGTTTACAAACCTTTGACTCCTCCTTGGAGTCTCAATTTAGTTCTTTCAGTTCTTCAGGGGGTTCCGTTTGAACCCTTACATTCCGTTGATATTAAGTTATTATCTTGGAAAGTTTTGTTTTTAGTTGCGATTTCTTCTGCTAGAAGAGTCTCAGAATTATCTGCTCTGCAGTGTTCTCCTCCTTATCTGGTGTTCCATGCAGATAAGGTGGTTTTACGTACTAAACCTGGTTTTCTTCCAAAAGTTGTTTCTAACAAAAACATTAACCAGGAGATTATCGTACCTTCTCTGTGTCCAAAACCAGTTTCAAAGAAGGAACGTTTGTTGCACAATTTGGATGTCGTTCGCGCTCTAAAATTCTATTTAGATGCTACAAAGGATTTTAGACAAACATCTTCCTTGTTTGTTGTTTATTCAGGTAAAAGGAGAGGTCAAAAAGCAACTTCTACCTCTCTCTCTTTTTGGATTAAAAGCATCATCAGATTGGCTTACGAGACTGCTGGACGGCAGCCTCCCGAAAGAATCACAGCTCATTCCACTAGGGCTGTGGCTTCCACATGGGCCTTCAAGAACGAGGCTTCTGTTGATCAGATATGTAGGGCAGCGACTTGGTCTTCACTGCACACTTTTACCAAATTTTACAAGTTTGATACTTTTGCTTCTTCTGAGGCTATTTTTGGGAGAAAGGTTTTGCAAGCCGTGGTGCCTTCCATTTAGGTGACCTGATTTGCTCCCTCCCTTCATCCGTGTCCTAAAGCTTTGGTATTGGTTCCCACAAGTAAGGATGACGCCGTGGACCGGACACACCTATGTTGGAGAAAACAGAATTTATGTTTACCTTATAAATTTCTTTCTCCAACGGTGTGTCCGGCCCACGGCCCGCCCTGGTTTTTTTAATCAGGTCTGATATTTTATTTTCTTTAACTACAGTCACCACGGTACCATATGGTTTCTCCTATGCAATTATTCCTCCTTAACGTCGGTCGAATGACTGGGGTAGGCGGAGCCTAGGAGGGATCATGTGACCAGCTTTGCTGGGCTCTTTGCCATTTCCTGTTGGGGAAGAGAATATCCCACAAGTAAGGATGACGCCGTGGACCGGACACACCGTTGGAGAAAGAAATTTATCAGGTAAACATAAATTCTGTTTTTGCGTACCAAACCCGGTTTTCTTCCTAAGGTTGTGTTTAATAAGAATATTAACCAGGAAATTGTTGTTCCTTCTCTGTGTCCTAATCCTTCGTCGAAGAAGGAACGTCTGTTACACAATCTTGATGTGGTTCGTGCTTTAAAGTTCTATTTACAAGCAACTAAGGATTTCAGACAAACAACGTCTTTGTTTGTTATCTATTCTGGTAAGAGGAGAGGTCAGAAGGCGACCGCTACCTCTCTTTCCTTTTGGCTGAAAAGCATCATCTGTTTGGCCTATGAGACTGCTGGCCAGCAGCCTCCTGAAAGAATTACTGCTCATTCTACCAGAGCAGTGGCTTCCACATGGGCTTTTAAAAATGAGGCTTCTGTTGAACAGATTTGTAAGGCAGCGACTTGGTCTTCACAGCATACTTTTTCCAAATTTTCCAAATTTGATACTTTTGCTTGTTCGGAGGCTATTTTTGGGAGAAAGGTTTTACAAGCAGTGGTGCCCTCCGTTTAAAATTACCTGTCTTGTTCCCTCCCTTCATCCGTGTCCTAAAGCTTTGGTATTGGTATCCCACAAGTAAAGGATGAATCCGTGGACTTGATACACCTTACAAGAGAAAACAGAATTTATGCTTACCTGATAAATTACTTTCTCTTGTGGTGTATCCAGTCCACGGCCCACCCTGTCATTTTAAGACAGGTGGTTTTTTATTTTTAAACTACAGTCACCACTGCACCCTATGGTTTCTCCTTTTTCTTCCTAACCTTCGGTCGAATGACTTGGGGGGTGGAGCTAGAGGGGGAGCTATATGGACAGCTCTGCTGTGTGCTCTCTTTGCCACTTCCTGTAGGGAAGGAGAATATCCCACAAGTAAAGGATGAATCCGTGGACTGGATACACCACAAGAGAAAGTAATTTATCAGGTAAGCATAAATTCTGTTTTTTTTCCAGTCATGTGACTACTTTTGAAAAGCATTGAGAAGCAGTGCATTAATGAAAAAAGCCAGTAGGTGGAGCTGTCCACTTGTGTTGCAGCAAAGCCAAGCAAGCTGAAATTAATCAGTTTAACCAGACCTGAGCTATAGAGCAGATTTCAAAGAAACTAGATCTTCCTGTATATAAATCGGTCCAGATTGGAATGCAAGTGAAGTCTGCGTTGTGTGATAATTTTATTAAGTTTATAATGCTGTTTATCAAATGTTTTTGTTCATTTAACTTAGTTTAATTATATATTCTGTATTGTGTGATTATTTTATTAGTTTTATAATGCCGTTTAGCATTTAAAGTCTTCATTTCAAAGCTTTAAAAATAATGTATTAGGTGTTACTTATGACAATTTTGAGAGGGGCCTGGAACCTAACTCCCTCACTTCCCATTGACTTACATTATAAACTGGGTTTCAATTTACAACGGTTTCGATTTACAACCATTCCTTCTGGAACCTAACCCCGGCGTAAACTGAGGGCTACCTGTATTGGGCAGACTTGTTGGGCCTATGGTTCTAATCTGCTGTCAAAATCTGTTTCAATGATGGTAATATGTAATTATCCACTGATCTATAAAGGGACAATGTTCTATGTCAAGCTGCTAAGAGTTTTTTGTATTCAAAGATGCTAGAGGTACATGCTTTCAATTTGTTCTCTCTTTTCCACGCCATACTGGGAGGTGAATTTCTTCTACTGCCACTTATTTAGTTTCTTTACAGTGAAAACTGTGGTATACAATTTATCAGTATAGATGGCGGTTTTAGTAGGGAAAAGGGCTAGTTGCAAACAATATATACAATTCATTTGATACAATGGATCTTTAGGAACACATTCAAGGGCAGGAATTGTAGTGCAATCTCCTTTGAATTATGGTAATGTGCATTTATATGTTGAATGTAAGTATCACTGATGTTCAATAGAACATGTAGCCATAATTATACTTCTTAATTTTAAGAGATTTTCTAATTTACTTTGTTTTTTTGGTATCAATTGTAAGGTATACCTAGGTACTGGATCAGCAATGCACTACTGTTAGCTAGCGTGTGTAGCATCTTGCCAATAATTAAGCACATAGTTATATGCAAGCAATAGTGCAATAATAAAATGCTTATACAGATTAGAACATTTCTGTTATGCAATTGTCCCTTTTAAAGGGTTTGAGAACAATGCAAAATGGAACCTTATTAAAACACATTATTATAACCACTATTATATATTCTATCAAATAAAACTGTTGAAAAATTAAGCTTCTGCATACCATGATTTTTAATTTAAAGTTATCATGAAAGGAGGGATAACGACCGCCCACAAAAGGAGGCATAGTTTGTTAATCCTGCTACTGCGCCCCCATCCAATGGCGAAGCGTCTGGGTCCCTTCATTTTAATAAGTTCAGCCCACATTGCATGCGCACTACCTATATAAATGTACAGCGGCCATCTTCGTAGTTTGTTCATCTAGGTGGTAGTCCATATACTATTTCAACTTGTTCGTTAGTCTGTACCTGTGTGTGTGTGTGTATGTTTACATAAAATTACTATTTCGAGTTCCTTGTCCCTTTAATAATAGTAATATGCCATTATTATTATTTTTTAATTATTGTTATTATTTATTTGTAAAGCACCAACATATTACGCAGAGCTGTAACCTTAAGTATATAGTTATGGAGTACAATAATTAGAAGACAATTACATAAATCATAAGGGTACAGGGACCTGCCCTTGAGTCGCTATAAAATGTAAAGCATCTTTACATAAAATGATCAGCAGGACTAGTGTACTTGTGAGCTTACATTCTAATGAGATTTTATACTGAGAGTGAGATTCTCTGATGTCTAATGTGCATAGTTCCTTTATACTAACAGTTACTGGTGCATATTGTGTGTAATTTGTAATTAAATACTAATTGTGAGGGTCACTGATTACTAATGAAAGTAGTATGTGTTTATATACTAAATGGGATTGTCACTGATGCTTAATGCAATATGTAATATGAGCTGTATGTAATTATGCACTGATTGTTCGGGTCACTCGTAACTAATGAGAGTAGGAAGTCTATATATACAGTCTGATAGATATTCATGTCTGATATGAATAATGTTATGGTCAGTCATATGTAATTTGGGTTATATTGTAAAACAACTGAGAATGTAGCTAAGATTTAAGACAAATTTCATTTCTCCAACATAGGTGTGTCCGGTCCACGGCGTCATCCTTACTTGTGGGATATTCTCTTCCCCAACAGGAAATGGCAAAGAGCCCAGCAAAGCTGGTCACATGATCCCTCCTAGGCTCCGCCTACCCCAGTCATTCTCTTTGCCGTTGTACAGGCAACATCTCCACGGAGATGGCTTAGAGTTTTTTAGTGTTTAACTGTAGTTTTTATTATTCAATCAAGAGTTTGTTATTTTAAAATAGTGCTGGTATGTACTATTTACTCAGAAACAGAAAAGAGATGAAGATTTCTGTTTGTATGAGGAAAATGATTTTAGCAACCGTTACTAAAATCCATGGCTGTTCCACACAGGACTGTTGAGAGCAATTAACTTCAGTTGGGGGAACAGTGAGCAGTCTCTTGCTGCTTGAGGTATGACACATTCTAACAAGACGATGTAATGCTGGAAGCTGTCATTTCCCTATGGGATCCGGTAAGCCATGTTTATTAAGATAGTAAATAAGGGCTTCACAAGGGCTTATTAAGACTGTAGACTTTTTCTGGGCTAAATCGATTCATTATTAACACATATTTAGCCTTGAGGAATCATTTAATCTGGGTATTTTGATAAGATTATATCGGCAGGCACTGTTTTAGACACCTTATTCTTTAGGGGCTTTCCCAAATCATAGGCAGAGCCTCATTTTCGCGCCGGTGTTGCGCACTTGTTTTTGAGAGGCATGACATGCAGTCGCATGTGTGAGGAGCTCTGATACTTAGAAAAGACTTTCTGAAGGCGTCATTTGGTATCGTATTCCCCTTTGGGCTTGGTTGGGTCTCAGCAAAGCAGATACCAGGGACTGTAAAGGGGTTAAAGTTAAAAACGGCTCCGGTTCCGTTATTTTAAGGGTTAAAGCTTCCAAATTTGGTGTGCAATACTTTTAAGGCTTTAAGACACTGTGGTGAAATGTTGGTGAATTTTGAACAATTCCTTCATATTTTTTCGAAGCGAGGGTTCTCAGATTCTGTTATCGATACTCTTGTTCAGGCCAGAAAGCCTGTAACTAGAAAGATTTACCACAAAATTTGGAAAAAATATATCTGTTGGTGTGAATCTAAAGGATTCCCTTGGGACAAGGTTAAGATTCCTAAGATTCTATCCTTCCTTCAAGAAGGATTGGAAAAAGGATTATCTGCAAGTTCCCTGAAGGGACAGATTTCTGCCTTGTCTGTGTTACTTCACAAAAAGCTGGCA
The DNA here is from genome assembly GCF_027579735.1 of Bombina bombina. Classification (NCBI taxonomy): domain Eukaryota; kingdom Metazoa; phylum Chordata; class Amphibia; order Anura; family Bombinatoridae; genus Bombina; species Bombina bombina. The sequence goes on from NC_069505.1 coordinate 273,043,129, forward strand.
GCTGTGCCAGATGTTCAAGCCTTTGTTCAGGCTCTGGTCAGAATCAAGCCTGTTTACAAACCTTTGACTCCTCCTTGGAGTCTCAACTTAGTTCTTTCAGTTCTTCAGGGGGTTCCGTTTGAACCCTTACATTCCGTTGATATTAAGTTATTATCTTGGAAAGTTTTGTTTTTGGTTGCAATTTCTTCTGCTCGAAGAGTTTCAGAATTATCTGCTCTGCAGTGTTCTCCTCCTTATCTGGTGTTCCATGCAGATAAGGTGGTTTTACGTACTAAACCTGGTTTTCTTCCAAAAGTTGTTTCTAACAAAAACATTAACCAGGAGATTATCGTACCTTCTCTGTGTCCGAAACCAGTTTCGAAGAAGGAACGTTTGTTGCACAATTTGGATGTTGTTCGCGCTCTAAAATTCTATTTAGATGCTACAAAGGATTTTAGACAAACATCTTCCTTGTTTGTTGTTTATTCCGGTAAAAGGAGAGGTCAAAAAGCAACTTCTACCTCTCTCTCTTTTTGGATTAAAAGCATCATCAGATTGGCTTACGAGACTGCCGGACGGCAGCCTCCCGAAAGAATCACAGCTCATTCCACTAGGGCTGTGGCTTCCACATGGGCCTTCAAGAACGAGGCTTCTGTTGATCAGATATGTAGGGCAGCGACTTGGTCTTCACTGCACACTTTTACCAAATTTTACAAGTTTGATACTTTTGCTTCTTCTGAGGCTATTTTTGGGAGAAAGGTTTTGCAAGCCGTGGTGCCTTCCATTTAGGTGACCTGATTTGCTCCCTCCCTTCATCCGTGTCCTAAAGCTTTGGTATTGGTTCCCACAAGTAAGGATGACGCCGTGGACCGGACACACCTATGTTGGAGAAAACAGAATTTATGTTTACCTGATAAATTACTTTCTCCAACGGTGTGTCCGGTCCACGGCCCGCCCTGGTTTTTTAATCAGGTCTGATATTTTATTTTCTTTAACTACAGTCACCACGGTATCATATGGTTTCTCCTATGCAAATATTCCTCCTTAACGTCGGTCGAATGACTGGGGTAGGCGGAGCCTAGGAGGGATCATGTGACCAGCTTTGCTGGGCTCTTTGCCATTTCCTGTTGGGGAAGAGAATATCCCACAAGTAAGGATGACGCCGTGGACCGGACACACCGTTGGAGAAAGTAATTTATCAGGTAAACATAAATTCTGTTTTTATTATATCTGAGCCTTAGGTTAAAATGGACATTCTAATGTAAATTTTCCTTCCTTTTTAAAGTGTTCCCATTTATCAATTTACCCAGCTGGAATGTATTACATTGTTTATAAACAGCTAATTGGCCTTGTATTTTATCATTTGAGAAGGCTGTTTAAACTACTACTTCTACTTAAAGATATGAATACTGCAGTATTCTCTATTGAAAAGCTATATAGACCAGAAATATCCGTTGAAATCAACCTTCCAGGGAGGGAGAGGTATTGAAATGATTTTGTAGTGATGCACCGAAATGCAAATTCTGGACCAAAACCAAAAATTCAGTATGCACTTTGCCGAAAACCGAAACCAAAAATTACTTCTTCCCTCCCCTCACCCCCAAATTTTTTTAAAAACTTTTTTTTTTGTATAATTGTATTAATATTAGACTTTTTAATTAATTTCATGAATTTAAAAGAATCGAAATTGAAAAACTACAAGCCAATAAAAATAACCACACTTTTATTGAAAGTAACATATCTTACAGGATCAGATTTGTTTTTTTTTTTTTTTTTTTACCAATTATCCAGTATTGTCCTAGAAAATGTTTATGATGTGCAAAACAGTAAGTCAAGTAATGAACTCAAACAGCAGCTGTAGGCTAGCATCAAATTTGAAATATGCTACACAATAATTTTACTTAAAAGTTCATGTTTCAAATAGGGCATGTAATTTTAAACAACTTTCCAATTTACTTTTATCACCAATTTTGCTTTGTTCTCTTGGTATTCTTAGTTGAAAGCTAAACCTAGGAGGTTCATATGCTAATTTCTTAGAACTTGAAGGCCGCCTCTAATCTAAATGCATTTTGATAGTTTTTCACCACTAGACGGCATTGGTTCACGTGTTTTATATAGAGAACATTGAGCTCATGCACGTGAATTTACCATGGAGACAGCTCTGATTGGCTAAAATGCAAGTCTGTCAAAAGAACTGAAATAAGGGGGCAGACTGCTGAGGCTTAGATACAAGGTAATTGCAGAGGTAAAATGTGTATAATTATAATTGTGTTGGTTATGCAAAACTGGGGAATTGGTAATTAAGGGATTATCTATCTTTTAAAACAACAAAAATTCTGGTGTTGACTGTCCCTTTTATACTATTTTCTCTAGGTATTGGTCTTCGTGTATAGTGAAAATTAATAGGCCTTTTGTGTATATAAATATAATATAACAATGTCTATTCTCCCTGCAGGATCAGATCATATAAATGGGCATGATGTGGAGAACAATAGTTTGTGGGTCAAAAAAGCAAAAAACAATATTTTAAATAGAGATTAACCTAAAGGAGCAGTTTCATATTTACATTTAATACTTTGCAACTGGCATAACAGATCACTGGGAACACATTAATGTGAAACAGATCCGGTGATATATTTTATATGGGTTTTAATGAAGTTGCTCTATAACTAACTTTTTAATATAGATATGAAATTCAAATACGCTGCTCTCCGCCGCCAACTTTAGAAGTATGTTTTTTTGTTAGCTAAAGGTTTGAACTCTTCTCCAATCAGTGCTTTTGTCTTTTAAGGGACATACAACACTAAACACATGCTATATAGAATGATGCAGTCAAAGAAAAGATTAGTCTGAGAATAAAATGTAGATGTAGTTCTTTTTAAGTTTCATTAGCTGTTTAAATATTGGCAAAGTAAGTGTAAAGTTTTAGTGTCTATAAAACAATGGGAGCTGCCATGTTGTAACTTAGGTTACCTTCTATGCTGTGGCCAATTAGGGACAGTTATAAATAGGTCACTAGAGTGTGCAGCCAATGGCTGTGTGGCATATAACAGTGTTCTGCACTTCCCTTTCTAACAGGAACGGATAAGCTCACAATTTCAGAATGGAATTACAAGAAAAGTGAACAAAATAAATAATGAAAGTATATTGCAGACTTCTTATATATCGATTTATCATTTTATAGTGTTTAACTTTTTTTAAGGCACTTCTGTTGAATATTTCAATCCTTTAGCTCACAGAAAAATTGACTTATGAAGTGGGCGACGGAGCGCAGTGTATTTGAATTTCATATCTATATTGAAAAGTAAATTTTAGTGCAACTTCATTACAACTGATGAATTAAACTCCATCTAAAATATCACTAATATTCCATATCTGTTTTTACCATCATTTTAAAGGGTCACTGAACCCAAATTTTTTCTTTCGTGATTCAGATAGATCATGCAATTTTAAGCAACTTTCTAATTTACTCCTATTATCAATTTCTCATGCAAGGTGTATCCAGTCCACGGATTCATCCTTTACTTGCAAAGAGAGCACACAGCAAAGCTGTCCATATAGCTCCCCCTCTAGCTCCACCCCCCAGTCATTCTCTTTGCCGTCTCTAAGCACTAGGGTCTCTCTACGGGAGGGTAAAGTGAATGTGGTGTTAGAATTGTAGTTTTTATTATCTTCAATCAAAAGTTTATTTTAAATGGTACCGGTTTGTACTATTTACTCTCTAGCAGAAAAGTGATTAAGATTTCTGCTGAGAGGAAAATGATTTTAGCATGTTGTAACTAATATCCACTGCTGTTCCCACACAGGACTGAGAAGTACCAGAAAACGTCAGTTGGGGGGAACGGTTTGCAAGGTAATCTGCAATGAGGTATGTTTAGTCATTTATTTCTAGACAAGACTGAGATAATGCTAGAAGAGACTGACAATATCCGCATAAGGGGAGGGTAAGCTATGTTCACAGACTTAGTAAGGAATTGAATGCTTACATAACAGGGCTAATTATGCTGGTTGACACTGATTCAGGGCAATCAATTGTTTATTCAAGAAAAATATTGTTTGTAGACACTTTGAAAGTCCTTTTGGGGTTCTTTCTGGGGTTATTACCCACATGGCTGGTTTTTAGTCACTTAAGATTGATTTACTAGGCCTCACAACTCCGGAGTAGAGTGGGAGAGGCCTAATTTCGCGCCTCAGATGCGCAGTTAGAATTGCAGAGAAGTTCATGCTGATTCACATGGAGGGTCCTGCTGCTGTTTGAGGGCCTTATAGAAGCTATATTCCCCCAAATCTGATCCCTAAGGGCAGGTAGGGCCACAGCAAGGCAGTGGCAAGGTGCTGTACTATTTTTAACCGGGTGTTGGCTTTAGGCTGCTCCGGTTTGGGCATTAAGGGGTTAATCGTTTTGAAACTTGTGGTGCAATGTTATTAAGGCTTTAGGTACATACTGTGAAAATGTCACTGTTTTGTAAAATTGTGTGCTCTTTTTATTTCTTAAAGGCACAGTACGGTTTTTTCAAATTGTGTTTTTTATTTGATTAAAGTGATTTCCAAGCCTGCTTGTATATATTACTAGTCTATTAAACATGTCTGACACTAAGGAAAATCCTTGTTAAATGTGTTTAGAAGCCATGGTGGAACCCCCTCTCAGAATGTGTCCCACTTGTACTGATATGTCTATACACTTTAAAGATCATATTGTTGCACTTAAAAATGTGGCCCAAGATGATTATTCTCAGACTGAAGGTAACGAGGGTAGCCCGTCTGCCTCTCCCCAAGTGTCACAACCAGTTACGCCCGCGCAAGCGACGCCTAGTACCTCTAGTGCGTCTAACCCTTTTACATTACAAGACTTAGCGGCAGTCATGGATAATTCTCTTACAGCCTTCTTATCTAAACTGCCCGTGTTACCCGCAAAGCGTGATAGCTCCGTTTTTAAGAACAGATTATGAGCATGCTTTGGTAGCCGTATCCGCTATTCCCTCACAACGCTCTGAAGTGGGAGCGAGGGATTTGATGTCTGAGGGAGAAGTCTCTGATTCAGGAAGGGTTCCTCCTCAGACAGATTCAGATACATTGGCTTTTAAATTTAAACTAGAACACCTCCGCGTTTTGCTTAGGGAGGTATTAGCTACTCTGGATGACTGCGATCCTTTGGTGATCCCAGAGAAATTGTGTAAAATGGACAAGTACCTAGAGGTCCCGGTTTACACGGATACGTTTCCGGTCCCTAAGAGGATTGCGGATATTGTTACTAGGGAGTGGGATAGACCAGGTGTTCCCTTTGCTCCCCCTCCTGTTTTTAAGAAAATGTTCCCCATACCTGACCCTGTGCGGGACTCGTGGCAGACGGTCCCTAAGGTGGAGGGGGCTATTTCTACACTTGCTAAACGCACAACCATACCAATTGAAGACAGTTGTGCCTATGGATAAGAAGTTAGAGGGTTTACTTAAGAAAATTTTTGTTCAACAAGGTTTTCTTCTCCAACCTATTGCCTGCATTATTCCTGTAACTACTGCAGCTGCTTTCTGGTTTGAGGCGCTGGAAGACTCGCTCCAGACGGAGACCTCATATGAGGAAATTATGTATAGAATTAAGGCTCTAAAGCTAGCTAATTCTTTTATCACTGACGCCGCTTTCCAAATAGCTAAGTTAGCGGCGAAAAATTCAGGTTTCGCCATTTTGGCGCGCAGGGCGCTATGGCTAAAGTCCTGGTCGGCCAATGTGTCGTCTAAATCCAAGCTTTTGAACATCCCTTTCAAAGGAAAGACCCTCTTCGGGCCTGAATTGAAAGAGATTATTTCAGATATCACCGGGGAAAAGGCCATGCTCTCCCTCAGGACAAGCCCTTTAAGACAAAGAACAAGGCTAATTTTCGTTCCTTTTGCAATTTCAGGAACGGCCCCGCTTCAACCTCTCCGGCTGCAAAGCAAGAGGGTAACGCTTCACAGCCCAAGGCAACCTGGAAACCTTACCAGGGCTTTAATAAGGGTAAACAGGCCAAAAAGCCTGCAGCTGCCACCAAGACAGCATGAAGGGGTAGTCCCCGATCCGGGACCGGATCTAGTAGTGGGCAGACTCTCTCTCTTCGCTCAGGCCATGAGCAAGAGATGTACACGATCCTTGGGCATTAGAGATTATAGCCCAGGGATACCTTCTAGAATTCAAGGACTCTCCTCCAAGGGGAAGGTTCCACATTTCACGTCTGTCTACAGATCAGACAAAAGAAAGAGACGTGTTTACGCTGTGTAGAAGATCTACTTACAATGGGAGTGATCCACCAAGTTCCAATTACAGAACAAGGACTGGGGTTTTACTCAAACCTGTTTGTGGTTCCCAAAAAAGAAGGAACTTTCAGACCAATCCTGGATCTCAAAATTCTAAACAAATTCCTCAGAGTCCCATCATTCAAGATGGAGACCATTCGGACAATCTTACCAATGATCCAGGAGGGTCAATATATGACTACCGTGGATCTAAAGGATGCGTATCTGCATATTCCTATCCACAAAGATCATCACCAGTTTCTCAGGTTCGCCTTTCTGGACAAGCATTATCAGTTTGTGGCTCTTCCTTTCGGGTTGGCCATTGCTCCCAGAATTTTCACAAAGGTGCTAGGGTCCCTCCTGGCGGTTCTAAGACCGCGGGGCATAGCAGTGGCACCTTACTTAGATGACATCTTAATTCAAGCGTCGACTTTCCAAAGAACCAAATCTCACACGGAGATCGTATTGGCCTTTCTGAGGTCTCACGGGTGGAAGGTGAACGTAAAAAAAGAGTTCTCTCTCCCCCCTCACAAGAGTTCCATTCCTAGGAACACTAATAGACTCATTAGAAATGAAAATATTTCTGACGGAGGTCAGAAAGTTAAAACTGTTAACTACTTGCCGAGCTCTTCATTCCATTCCTCGGCCATCTGTAGCTCAGTGCATGGAGACAATCGGACTATTGGTAGCGGCCATGGACATAGTCCCTTTTGCTCGGATACATCTCAGACCACTGCAACTATGCATGCTCAAACAGTGGAATGGGGATTATGCAGATTTGTCTCCTCAAATTCAGTTGGACCAGGAGACCAGAGATTCTCTTCTCTGGTGGTTGTCTCAGGATCACCTGTCTCAGGGAATATGTTTCCGCAGACCAGAGTGGATGATTGTAACGACCGACACCAGTCTGTTGAAAGCTCAGGGCTTATGGTCTCGGGAAGAAACTCTTCTCCCGATAAACATTCTGGAACTGAGGGCGATATTCAACGCTCTTGAGGCATGGCCTCAACTAGCTGCAGCCAAATTCATCAATTTCAGTCGGACAACATCACGACTGTAGCTTACGTCAATCATCAGTGGGGAACAAAGAGTTCCCTAGCAATGACGTAAGTAACCAAAATAATCAGGTGGGCGGAGGATCACTCCTGCCATCTCTCAGCAATTCACATCCCAGGAGTAGACAACTGGGAGGCGGATTTTCTAAGTCGTCAGACTTTTCACCCTTGGGAGTGGGAACTCCACCCGGAGGCATTTGCCCAGCTGACTCAGCTTTGGGGCACTCCAGAGTTGGATCTGATGGCGTCCCGTCAGAACAGTTGTGTGTGCAGAAGAATGCGCTAGCAATACAAAATGATTATAGGCCTACAGATAAAGGTGATTATCTCCTAAAATACACATTGGAGAGACTATTGGGGGAATTATTTAGGTTGTAGGGAGTCCCTAAAGACACTCAAACAATACTAAAAGAATCTGTGGCGCTGAAAGTACAGCTAAAATAATCACTAATGGCTATGTGAGTAGTGGTCCGAATTATATATATATATATATATAGAGATAAGATGGCTAAAATGTTAATTTTAATGATCACAATACATGTGTATTATACAAAATAATTAAAATAGACTCTACAAAAATATATGTGTTAAAATAATAATAAAAACACAGCTTCTAGCAAAGATGCATAAAAAACAAGAATGCATAAAAAACAAAGGTAAAATACAAGAGACCATGCAGTTAAATGGCCATTAAAATATGCAATCAACTTGCCATAAGAGCAAGTGTACAAAATAACACAGTGTAGTAAACTTGATATAAAGAGCGGTTTATGCTTCAAAGTTCAAAGAGTCAATTTTAAAGAGTCAATTTAAAGTTGTGTTTCCCCAGCAATGCTCATCAATCCTAATGCATGGGGATACGTGAGACAAGAAATGGACTTGTCAAAAGCAAATCAATTGTTCAGGTTAGATATTACACTTTTTACTTATGTCTAGCAGCTCTCTTGGTGCCAGTCTCGGTTGCTGTATTCCTCTCACAGCCCGGTTGTAGTTTGTGTTGGTGGGTGTTTGCAGACACTTCTGCCAGTTTCTTTTTCTGCCGCCCGGGTGTCCTTGAACAGCAGTAAATCCTGTTTTCATGCAATTTCGCCGGATGGCGTCAGAACACCAAACTTCCTCTCTACGGGTCCAGGTCCCGGGATCCCAAGGCGGTATTGATAGATGCTCTAGCAGCGCCTTGGTCCTTCAATCTGGCTTATGTTTTTCCACCGTTTCCTCTCCTCCCGCGTCTGGTTGCCTGAATCAAGCAGGAGAAGGCTTTGGTGATTCTGATAGCGCCTTCATGGCCACACAGGACTTGGTATGCAGACCTAGTGGACATGTCATCTGTCCCACCATGGACATTGCCAATGAGGCAGGATCTTCTGATACAGGGTCCGTTCAAGTCCAAATTTAGTTTCTCTACGTCTGACTGTTTGGAGATTGAACGCTTAATTCTATCAAAGCGTGGGTTCTCTGAGTCAGTTATAGATACTCTGATTCAGGCTAGAAAGCCTGTCACCAGGAAAATCTACCATAAGATATGGCAGAAATATCTTTGTTGGTGTGAATCCAAGGGTTACTCATGGAGTAAGATTAGGATTCCCAGGATATTGTCTTTTCTCCAAGAAGGATTGGAAAAAGGATTGTCAGCTAGTTCCTTAAAAGGACAAATATCTGCTTTGTCTATCCTGTTACACAAGCGTCTGGCAGAGGTACCAGACGTTCAAGCGTTTGTTCAGGCTTTAGTCAGAATCAAGCCTGTCTTTAAACCTGTGCTCCGCCATGGAGTTTGAATCTAGTTCTTTCAGTTCTTCAAGGGGTTCCGTTTGAACCTTTACATTCCATAGACATTAAGTTGTTATCTTGGAAAGTTTTGTTTTTGATAGCTATCTGCGTGTTCCACGCAGATAAGGTAGTTTTGCGTACCAAGCCTGGTTTTCTTCCTAAAGTTGTTTCTAACAAGAATATTAACCAGGAAATAGTTGTTCCTTCTCTGTGTCCTAATCCATCTTCGAAGAAGGAATGTATATTACACAATCTTGATGTTGTTTGTGCTTTAAAGTTCTATTTACAAGCAACTAAGGATTTCAGACAAACATCTTCTTTGTTTGTTATCTATTCTGGTAAGAGGAGAGGTCAGAAAGCGACTGCTACCTCTCTTTCCTTTTGGCTGAAAAGCATCATCCGTTTGGCCTATGAGACTGCTGGCCAGCAGCCTCCTGAAAGAATTACTGCAGTGGCTTTCACATGGGCTTTCAAAAATGAGGCTTCTGTTGAACAGATTTGTAAGGCAGTGACTTGGTCTTCACTGCATACTTTTGCCAAATTGTACAAATTCGATACTTTTGCTTCTTCGGAGGCTATTTTTGGGAGAAAGGTTTTGCAAGCAGTGGTGCCTTCCGTTTAAGGTACCTGTCTTGTTCCCTCCCTTCATCCGTGTCCTAAAGCTTTGGTATTGGTATCCCACAAGTAAAGGATGAATCTGTGGACTGGATACACCTTGCAAGAGAAAACAGAATTTATGCTTACCTGATAAATTACTTTCTCTTGCGGTGTATCCAGTCCACGGCCCGCCCTGACATTTAAGTCAGGTAAATTTTTTTTTGTTTAAACTACAGTCACCACTGCACCCTATGGTTTCACCGTTTTCTTCCTAACCTTTGGTCGAATGACTGCGGGGTGGAGCTAGAGGGGGAGCTATATGGACAGCTTTGCTGTGTGCTCTCTTTGCCACTTCCTGTAGGGAATGAAAATATCCCACAAGTAAAGGATGAATCCGTGGACTGGATACACCGCAAGAGAAAGTAATTTATCAGGTAAGCATAAATTCTGTTTTTTCTTCGTTCTCTTGATATCTTTATTTGCATCTAAGTTATTTGTTTGGTTTCAGCACTTGTTTATTGATCGGTTAAATCAATCCACCAATCAGCAAGAACAACCCAGGTTGTTCACCAAAAATGGGCAGGCATCTAAACTTACATTCTTGCTTTTCAAATAAAGATACCAAGAGAATGAAGAAAATTTGGTTATAGGAGTAAATTAGAAAGTTGCTTAAAATTGCATGCTCTATCTGAATCACAAAAGAAAAAATATGGGTTCAGTGTCCCTTTAAGGGAAACCAATTTTGCAGTAAAGTGTCTGATATCTTTATGTGGATAATAGCTCATTATATATGGACTGCTGTAACATCTGATATATTGAGTATAATGTTCAGCTTTTACCCCCTGACTTTTATCCTTTTCTTTCTCCATCAATGGATATCATCTTTTCTGTATTCCACAACTCTCCCTTTTTGGCATTCAATCACTCCTTCTTCTCTCTATGGATCACTGCCCCACTCACTTACTCCTCTTAAAAGGACATGAAAGTCAAAATTATTTTTTCCCAACTCAGATAGAGCATGCAATTTTACTTTTGATTTTACTTCATCAAATGTACTTTGTTCTGTTAGTATCCTTTGTTTAAAGGCATACTTAGGTAGGCTCAGGAGCATCAATGCACTACGGATTGCTAGCTGGTGATTGGTGGCTACACATGCCTCTTTTAATTAGCTTACCAGATGTGTTCTTCTAGCTAGCTCCCAGTAGTGCATAGCTGCTGTGGAGCCGACTTTAACTGTGTGTTTAACTTTTCACACATAGCAACAGAGCAATAATAAGGCATTAGAGCACATTATTTTTGTACTTTTATATCTATTTAATGCAGGGCTCGACAAACCCCGGAGCCATGGAGCCACTGGCTCCTAGAATTTTACCCCAGACTCCTAACGCTAATTTTTAAACGGAGTTGTCAAGCACTGATTTAATGGATGACATTTTTTTCTTCACATAATTAACATCTCCTTTTGGATTTTTTCCTTTCTTCTCTTTTCATTACTGTAATGTTCTATATCTCTCTGTATCTATGACTAGACAGGTTGCTTTTCTTCCCTGCAGGGGGTCACTGGACTGGTTGCACTGATCTCCCCTCCCTTACTCTGCCTTATCCATCACTTCTGTCCATCACTTGACCATTGTTTTCCGCCTCACACTTTCTATTACTCTACTGCTTTCCTTTTCTTCCTTCTCTCTGCCCATCACTAGTCTCTTCTTTCCTATTAAAAAGAACAGTTAATCTTTCAAATGTACTTCTATGATCTAATTTGCTTTGTTCTCCAGGTATCATTTGTTGAAAAGCATACCTAGGTAGGCTAAGAAGAGCAGCAATGCACTACTGGGAGCTAGCTGCTGATTGGTGGCTGCACATATATGCCACTTGTCATTGACTCATCCCATATGTTCAGCTAGCTCACAATAGTGCATTGCTGCTTCTTCAACTAAGGATACCAACAGAATAAAGCACATTTGATAATCAAAGAAAATTGGAAAGTTGTTTAAAATTGTTTGTTTTGTCTGAAGCAAGAAAACAAGTTGGGTTTTTTAGTGACAGTAAACACCTTGAGATTTGTATATAAAAGTTTTGTTATGCGTAATGAAACAACATTGCAATATATGCATATTTATTGTGCCACTTGTTCATGTCATTTAGCATTAAAAACATTTTTTTCCCAAGACTAACCATGCTACATAAATGTGCCTAATATTCTTGAACCCTTTCGTGCCTGGGTTAACGTGTCTACATTGGAACAGCTGTTCCGATGTAAACAAATATAAATCTCACGATCGTGCACGTAATCACAAGATTTTAATGATGGGATAGCGTCAGGGGGACGTCCCTATGATGCTAGGCACGCCCTCCAGACCACTATCACATCAGGGAAATGCCACTGTTTTCTGGAAAGCCAAGTGGTTAGGACTTGTATTCCGTCCTTCAGCGCTAAAGCCCAGCAAAATTCGGACAAAATATGTCCTAACGACGTTAAAAGGTTAACTAATAACAACTGCAAAACAATGCTTTTTATATTAACATGGTGACCAAGGCTAGTCGGTAAATGCAATTTTTTTTTTTAATTATTTGTCACAGTTCACTCTCCTTTTTGTTTATGACTGGGCCGGTCTCCTACTCCTATATATAATTATTGCACACAGTAGTGATATAATCCTGGCACACACACAAGCAATAAAGGGGTTAAATAATTTCTGAGTGACTCACTGGTAACATTGATTTAACCTGTTGATTTCTCAAAATATTTATGCCTCAAATCTATTGTTGCCTCAACCAACAGACACACAAAATTGACTCAATCCTTGATTGCTTGGCATGCATACAAGGGGTTAATTCACTGGTGTGTAGCCGATTTAAACTTCTTTATTGCAAGAAACGCACAAAACAGCCATTTAACCTCTTGACTTTACTCACAGTTCTGCTTCATCTGCAGGCAGTCTATTGCTTCTGTAGTGGATGTGAAAAGAAGGGAGGTTGCAGCAGTGCCAGCCCATTTCACAGTAGGGAGATAAGAGGCTGTTAGCTCCCTCCTCTCCCTAAGTTAGTCCAGGCATTTAACCAGATGTCAGGACCCATTTTCTTAGATCCCATATCTAAGTGGCAAAAGGTTGAGAGAAGAAAAAAAAATAGCACTTTCCAATAAAGATTTAAATGATCCATACCTGACAAAGGGGCAGTATACACCAGTTTTCATTTAACTGCATGCATTAGACAATACTATAAAGAAGAATATGAACAGATACTGATATAAACATCCAGTATAAAACAGTTAAAAAAACTTACTTAGAAGCTCCCAGTTTAGCACTGTTGATGAGGTTAGGCTGGGAAACCCAGTGAAAGGTGCTGGGAAAACAGGAACAGTAGACACTTCCCCCCTCCCTGCATCTGAAAAGACCCATTACACAACCCATAGTCTGTAGACATCAGTATACATCTAAATCTTTGGGGCTTGGTTAGGAGTCTGAAAATCAGGAAAACTATACATTGTTACAAAAACACTCCCGGGTGGGCTATATAAGTGGATTATCTATAAAACATTTATGCAAAGAAAAGGGACAGTGGACTCAATTTTATTACCCATTCCCCAGTTTTGCACAGCCAACATGGTTATAGTAATGTACTTTTAATATACTTTTAACCTCTGTGATTACCTTTTTATCTAAGCCTCTTCTGACAACCCTCTGATCACATTATTATTATCAGGTATTTGTAGAGTGCCAACAGATTCCGCATCACATGACTTTTTATTTATTATATATTGACTTGCATTTTAGCTGTGTTGTGCAGAACCCACGGGCGTGAGCACAATGTTATCTATATGTTATCTATATGACAACAGTCTCCTGTTGTGAAAAGCAAATAATAAAGCATTTGATTGAGGCTGTCTGTAGTGGCTTAGAAACAGGCAGAAATTTAGAGGTTTAAATGTTATAAAGTTTATTAATATAACAATGTTAGTTGTGCAAAGCTGGGGAATGGGTAATAAAGGTGTTATCTATCTTTTTGAACAATAACAATTTTAGCGAAGACTGTCCCTTTTAAAGTGAAGATCAATTTTGATGAATTGGTGCCCGGTTTTTAATAATCCTATTAAAAACAAGGGCACTTTAATTCATCAAAATTGACATTTCACTTGTTTTCTTCAAAAACGTACCTTTTTAATCCTGGCATACGCTCCAGCAATTTCCCCGGCCGTCGGAAGACTCTGCGGATGTCAGAAATGACAAATCCGGCTTCCTCCAATCACGGCTTCCCCCGTGGGGGAATCTTGCCCTGATGCAACACTGTGATAGGAGGAAGCCGGATTCGTAATTTTGGACCCGCGAAGACGACTTGCGACGGGCGGAGGAAGTGCTGGAGAGGCTGCCAGGATTAAAAGGTAAATTTTTGAAGAAAACGAGTAAAATGTCAATTTTGATGAATTAAAGTGTGCTTGTTTTTAATAGGATTATTAATACCGGGGCACTAATTCATCAAAATTCACCTTCACTTTAAGTCTGAATATTTTTAAGTGTTTAGGAGAACTGAGGGAAGACCCTATATAGCTCTGTTAATATTTGCCTCCAGACTCTAATAATTATTTCTTGCTCTGACTGTTCCTTTCATTCTCTTATATAACTGGTTATCTGACTTCTCTCTGTATATGCAGTAACAGCTGTGTGCTTTTCTGTGCCCACCTTTACAGCGGTGTGTTTATGGATGTAACAAGCGCTCTGTGCATGAGCAGTTGGGAGTGGCAGATGGGTAGTGTTAGAACTTCCTCACTCAGTGAAGTCATACTCTGAAACATTGATCACCCTAAGCATACTGAGGTCCTACTGAATCCTCACTGTTTTAAAAGGGATAGTGTACTCAGGCGAGCAGCAGAGAAAATATTCTTTCTGGCATGCAGCAGGTTAATATATGCACAGCGGTTTAACTATTGCACTGAGCTTTATTTTTGTATGTATGTTTTAGTGTTTTTCTGTAGCTGAATTAAACATATCTTACTTTTCAGTCCCTTAAAGGGACGGTAAAGTCATAATTAAAGTGATGGTAAACCCTAGCGTTTGGGAAACGCTAGGATTTACAATCGTAACAAAAAAGGGGACTTTCATTCATGAAGTATAAAATACTTCATTCTGAAAGCCCCTTTATTTGTTATCAGCGTTTGCTGCGCTGAGCTGCTAAAGGCAGCCCACGGCAGAACGCAATTTGGCTGAGAGGTGACGTTTCCACCTCTTAGCCAATAGCCGTGCGGGAAATACAGCTATTGGCTAAGAGGTGGAAACGTCACCTCTCAGCCAAATTGCGTTCTGCCGTGGGCTGCCTTTAGCAGCTCAGCGCAGCAAACGCTGATAACAAATAAAGGGGCTTTCAGAATGAAGTATTTTATACTTCATGAATGAAAGTCCCCTTTATTTGTTACGATTGTAAATCCTAGCGTTTCCTAAACGCTAGGATTTACCATCACTTTAAACATTCATGATTTAAACAGAGCATACAATTTTAACTCTTTGAGTGCTAAACAATTTCCCACCTGGGTGCTAAGCTAGATTTGAGAGTTTTTTCTGTTGTTGTTTTTTTTTGTTTTGTTTTTTTAAAATATATATTTTTTTACTTTTAATTTTTTTTTTTCCAGATCCCCATGACTTATACCGTTGGAAAGGTTAGGCAATTACCTTTCCAACGGTGGGTCTTGGGGGTCTGTATCTGCTTAGATGCCTGAGATACAGGCTCCTATTCAGCATGTCCCCATTTCCCAATACTGTGCAGATGCCTGTCACTATACAGGCCAGATCACTGGGGTGGGAGTCGTGAGAGCACCCAGATTGCCCTCAAGGTGGGAGAGTGCTAGCGACGGCTCTCAGCCGTAGTCAGCACCTGACTGGGACAATTTGCGACGGCTCAGAACCATCGTTAGCACTCAAAGGGTTAAACAACTTTTATTTACTTCTTTTATTTAATTTGCGTCATCCGTTGCTGAAAGGTTTATCTAGGAAAGCTCAGGTGCAGCAAAGAACCTAGGTTCTAGCTGCTGATTGGTGGCTGCTTATATATACTGATTGTCATTGGCTCACCCACGTGTTCAGTTAGAAACCAGTAGTGCATTGCTGCTCCTTCAACAAATAATACCAAGAGAATGAAACAAATTTGATAATAGACGTAAACTGGAAAAGTTGTTTAAAATGGTTTGTTCGACCTAAATCATGAAAGAAAAATTTTGGGTTTCATGTCCGTTTTAAGAGTTGTTTTTTTTTTTTTTTAATTTTTTTTTTTAAATCCTGTGTTCACCCACTCAGCTGGGAGGCTTTTCTGTGCATTCACTGCCGTTCTGTATCCCCATTGCCTGTTGGCTGTAAGACGTTTCCCCTCCCATCATCAGACCATGTATAGATGACAAACAGAACTCTGGGTATTTGCCAGACTCTGTATCTTAGAAACACATTGGTTGCTTTTTTCCTGGAGGCTGGTGGCATCGCAGTAGCACAGGCTGGCATACCAGGTACTGCTTGTGTGTTATATTAAGAGAAGGTAAGTGGTGGCCAATGACCTATAAGATACTGGAGACAATGAACATTTTAGGATTTTTCCTATAATCTTTTGGCCAGTGCTTTTACCTTTTGCAGCAGAAAGTGCAAGCTACTGAAGCTAACGAACGTGGCTCTTGCTCTTTGTAATAGAAATGCCAGTAGATAAAGTAATTGCTAGGAAATAGTAATACTGGCTGACTTCTGCTTTTTGGTTAACCCTCTTGATGCCAGAAGCTGTGTTGCTTGCTTCTGTTTCAGCTTAAAAACCTCTTAGGTGCTGTGCACAACACATCTCATTCTCTCTGGCTATATATATATATAGTATATAATATCTCTGCAGCACATGAATGTCATTTTGTTAGAGACAGAAATATGGATTTTATTTTTTACTTTTGGGGGTTGATGCAGAATATGTTTTCCCCCCCTTATTGTGATGTTTTTTTAAGACCATGTGACCTGAAAGGGTTTTTGTTAAGAGATGAGCTAATTCTGCTATATGTTGTAAATCATCCTCACTTTGCTAATACTGGATTTCTTTTATGTTTCAGGGATGTTTATAGCCATTTACTTCCTGGTCACATTACAATGATCTATTCCTACCAGCATTCAGATTCTATTCAATATGGGGTCATGTTTTTGGGGCAATGCTTGTAAGTACCACCTGCTGTTATACAAATGATCGTTACCTTGTTCTGGATCTTGTATTATGTGTGTGTTCTGTTAATGCCAACATGAGAGATTTGTTTTTATTTAAGTATCTCTCCATAAATGCAATAGATCAAAAGGTCTGAAATGTATCGAGAAAAACAAAACATTTTTTTTGGAATTTAGTACATTTTGAACCCCAAACAATATGGTTCCGCAAAACAAAAACAACTATATGTATTTTCTGGAGAGAGAACATGTCAAATGGTTTTTGATAGTTGTGTTAAAGGGATATGAAACCCAATTTTTTTTTAAGCAACTTTCTACCCAGGTGCTGAACCAAAGATCGGCCACTTCCTAAGATTACATTCTTGTTTTTCAAATAAAGATAGCAAGAGAACAAAGACAAATTGATAATAGGAGTAAATTAGAAAGTTGCTTAAAATTGCATGCTCTCTCTGAATCATGAAAGGGAAAAAAAACATATTTTTTTTATGTAGATTGACCAGATTCCACTCCTGATTTATTACGCTCCCTTGTCATTATGTCCGTTAGGATTATAAGTTGAATAGTCACCCTCAGGACACACTAAAGGTCACCGATGCTCAATGCCTGAGAGCAGTGGCTGTGCAGCGTTTGTCCCTCACTATTTCTCATGTCTCTAATAGAAATGCTGCGTGAAGGACGCTGACTGTGTGCTATTTTTATACATCTGATTTCTTGCAATAAAAGCATTCGCCAGCAGGCCAGAATGGGAGATACAGGCAGATCCGTCATTATTCTAACATACAATTCTATTTATCTTGCATATTAAGAGTAGCAGATTTCCTGGGAATTCTGCATCCACAGATTACCTGTGTCCACCTGTGGCTCCTCTAGAATGGACAGCATATAGTTATTCAGTTGGTATGAGTGGGTGTGAAGGTGTAGTCAGCTTTGTGTGATTGAAGCGTGTTATTTACCTTCAGAAATGTACAAAGGTAATGATCACTTCCTACGAGGTGGAATTTAGTGCCGATATTTTAAAGGGACGGTCTTGCCAAAATTAAACTTTCATGATTTAGATAGGGCATGCAATTGTAAGCAACTTTCCAGTTTACTTTTATAATCAAATTTGCTTTGTTCTCTTAGTATTCTTTTTTAAAAAGCTAAACCTAGGTAGGCTCATATGCTAATTTCTAAGGCCTCCACTTATCTTATTGCATTTGACAGTTTTTTTATAACTAGACATGTGACATTTGTGCCATATAAATAACATTGTGCTCACTCCTGTGGAATTATTTGAGTTAGCATTGGCTAAAATGCAAGTCTGTCAAAATAACTGAAATAAGGGGGCAGTCTGCAGAGGCTTAGTTACAAGGTCATCACAGAGGTAAAAAGGTATATTAATTTAACCATATTGTTTATGCAAAACTGGGGAATGGGTAATAAAGGTATTATCTATCTTTTTAAACCATGAAAATTCTTAAGTAGACTGTCCCTTTAACCATTTGACTATAAGGCATCCAAGGGTGTTTATATAAATGAGGTAAAAGTACCAATTTAGGGGGCGGAGCTGACCTCTGGATCGGCAGGATGTGCATTACAGGAGCTCTTCCATCATTTATAGTTGTATAGTATTTAATTACATATTTCTGAGAAACTTCTACTTTATATTGGGACTACCTATGACAAACTTGCCCAGGAATATATTTAATTTGTTTGTGAGCTTTTGTTGTGACTCCGTTCCTGACCTATACTATCCAGTGTGGCCCTGAGGAGGCTGATATACTGCGCCATAGCTGAAGCCATAGTGTCTTTCATAGTACTATGTAGCTACCTTTGGAGCCTAGGCTGCTGTTCCCCCCCCCCCCCCCATATTAATGGGAGAAGCTAATATAAGCTCTATCATGGAGGATCTTTCTACAAGGCTACTTGCCCTCTTTGTAGACTTTGAGGAATCGCTGCTACAGAAGTTTGCTAACATCCTGCAGAGTGCCGGCCCGGAGGATATCATTGTGCCAGATGCGGCGAACGGAGAGAGAGAGGTGCGCACCGTGGGTTCTCGGCTGATTTCTTTGTGCTGTGAACATGGCTCAACTCTGGATCCATACAGCTTGGAAGACTTTAACCTTCCTTCATTTACTTGCTTTCTGGGAGATGCGGCCGAACCCCAAAAGTGGGTATTAAATCTGTCACGTGGCCACAGGGCAAGCCCTACAAAGACCGGCACCGCATTAGTGGAAGCCAAGTCGGGCGATCGTGAGGATGTGTGCTGCAACTTGAGCGGGATGTGCTTAGGACCGAGCGGGAATACGGAAATCCCAGTCCACTTGCCTGATAAGATACAGCAGCATGGGATTTGTTCGGGCTCTGCGTCAGGTTTTAAGATCTGGAGAGCAGTGGTGGGTTAAGTCATTATACCCCACTATACAGAGACTCTACTAATTCAGAAGGGCGGCTGCGGTTTAGGTATACATGCAGTCCCATATAACACCCGAACTGAAATATAAAGAACTGCCAATTAGGTACTATATAAAGGTTAGCCAGGCTGAATGGAAAAATGTACCAAACAACAACTCCTATAGGTGATATATAGCTAGTTGACAAAAATGTTCTGTTTGAGGGTTATATTAATTGTACTGGTTTATACTTCTCTGTATTGTACTCCTATATTAGTACTTTTTTTTTTTTTTTGCTAGTTATCGTTAAAAGTCCTGCTAGACTTTTTTGGTAGTCCAAGATAGTAAACTCCTGTACAAATGTATAATTGTTAATGCAAAACTACAATCATTTTTCAAGATATTGGCCATGAAACGTATTTATGCCTGTGATACTGGACTATCACTACCAGTCAGAACCTTATTCACAGGACCACTATTACTGTACGGCCCTTAGTTGGTAGCTGTGTGCTCTATAGTGTCATTGATTAGACAAAATCATGTATCATATGAATGCACAACTTTTGCTTGTTAGTTATACCATGTATGATGTTTACGGTTTGGTGCAACTGTCTATTCTAATATTATGTGTTCTGACTTGTGAGTAGCACACCCGTACCCCATAATAAGGAAGAGTTTAAGCATAGTACTGAACCTTATTCTATACTAGCCACATACTATCTTCACTCTGCTACCAAATATTAAAATCTATATGCCCCATAGTTAATTTCACCTCTCCCTCTCCCCCCCATTCACATAACTTACTTTGTAAACTAAGGAATTTTTTTCTCAAAAACTACCCCTCTGAAGCTATAAATTGTGACGCTTTTTACTAGTTGTTTTCCTTTTTTTAGCCCCCTCTCTATTCGGTATCTAAAAACATATGTATAAACACAGCTACAAGGGTCCAAAAGTGGCCCAATTTGATTTAAGTTTAGTTTCTCTTGTTAAGTGTATCCAGTCCACGGATCATCCATTACTTATGGGATATTCTCCTTCCCAACAGGAAGTTGCAAGAGGATCACCCACAGCAGAGCTGCTATATAGTTCCTCCCCTAACTGTCATATCCAGTCATTCTCTTGCAAGCCTCAACCAAGATGGAGGTCGTAAGAGGAGTGTGGTGTTTTATACTTAGTTTATTCTTCAATCAAAAGTTTGTTATTTTTAAATGGTGCCGGAGTGTACTGTTTATCTCAGGCAGTATTTAGAAGAAGAATCTGCCTGCGTTTTCTATGATCTTAGCAGAAGTAACTAAGATCCATGGCTGTTCTCACATATTCTGAGGAGTTAGGTAACTTCAGAGAGGGAATGGCGTGCAGGTTTTCCTGCAATAAGGTATGTGCAGTTAATATTTTTCTAGGGATGGAATTAGCTAGAAAATGCTGCTGATACCGAACTAATGTAAGTAAAGCCTTAAATGCAGTGATAGCTACTGGTATCAGGCTTATTAATAGAGATGCATACTCTTATAAAAATGTAATATAAAACGTTTGCTGGCATGTTTAATCGTTTTTATATGTATTTGGTGATAAAACATATTGGGGCCTAGTTTTTTTCCCACATGGCTGGCTTGAATTTTGCCTAGAAACAGTTTCCTTAGGCTTTCCACTGTTGTAATATGAGTGGGAGGGGCCTATTTTGCCGTTTTTTTGCACAGCAAAAATTACAGACACAGACATCCAGCTTCTTCCTGCATGATCCAGGACATCTCTGGAGGGCTCAAAAGGCTTCAAAGTCGTTTTTGAGGGAGGTAAAAAGCCACAGTAGAGCTGTGGCAGTTATTGTGACTGTTTGAAAAAAAACAAAAAAAAAAAAAACGTTTTTGTCTTTTATTATTTTTTGGGTATTAAGGGTTAATCATCCATTTGCAAGTGGGTGCAATGCTCTGCTAACTTGTTACATACACTGTAAAAATTTCGTTAGTGTAACTGCCTTTTTTCACTGTTATTTCAAATTTTGACAAAATTTGTGTTTCTTAAAGGTGCAGTAACGTTTTTTATATTGCTTGTAAACTTGTTTAAAGTGTTTTCCAAGCTTGCTAGTCTCATTGCTAGTCTGTTTAAACATGTCTGACACAGAGGAAACTACTTGTTCATTATGTTTGAAAGCCATGGTGGAGCCCCATAGGAGAATGTGTACTAAATGTATTGATTTCACCTTAAACAGTAAAGATCAGTCTTTAACTATAAAAGAAATATCACCAGAAGATTCTGACGAGGGGGAAGTTATGCCGACTAACTCTCCCCACGTGTCAGACCCTTCGCCTCCCGCTCAGGGGATGCACGCTAATATGGCGCCAATAACATCAGGGACGCCCATAGCGATTACCTTGCAGGACATGGCTGCAATCATGAATAATACCCTGTCAGAGGTATTATCCAGGTTGCCTGAATTAAGAGGCAAGCGCGATTGCTCTGGGGTTAGGAGAAATACAGAGCGCGTAGATGCTGTAAGGGCCATGTCTGATACTGCGTCACAATATGCAGATCATGAGGACGGAGAGCTTCAGTCTGTGGGTGACATCTCTGATTCGGGGAATCCTGATTCAGAGATTTCTAATTTTAAATTTAAGCTTGAGAACCTCCGTGTGTTGCTTGGGGAGGTATTAGCTGCTCTGAATGACTGTAACACAGTTGCAGTACCAGAGAAATTGTGAAGGCTGGATAAATACTATGCGGTACCGGTGTATACTGATGTTTTTCCTATACCTAAAAGGCTTACAGAAATTATTAGCAAGGAGTGGGATAGACCGGGTGTGCCTTTTTCCCCACCTCCTATATTTAGAAAAATGTTTCCAATAGACGCCACTACACGGGACTTATGGCAGACGGTCCCTAAGGTGGAGGGAGCAGTTTCTACTTTAGCAAAGCGTACTACTATCCCGGTTGAGGACAGTTGTGCTTTTTCAGATCCAATGGATAAAAAATTGGAGGGTTACCTTAAGAAAATGTTTATTCAACAAGGTTTTATTTTACAGCCCCTTGCATGCATTGCGCCTGTCACGGCCGCGGCGGCATTCTGGTTTGAGGCCCTGGAAGAGGCCATCCATACAGCTCCATTAACTGAAATTATTGACAAGCTTAGAACACTTAAGCTAGCTAACTCATTTGTTTCTGATGCCATTGTTCATTTGACTAAACTAACGGCTAAGAATTCCGGAATTCGCCATCCAAGCGCGTAGGGCGCTATGGCTTAAATCCTGGTCAGCTGACGTGACTCCGAAGTCTAAATTACTCAACATTCCTTTCAAGGGGCAGACCTTATTCGGGCCTGGTTTGAAGGAAATTATTGCTGACATTACTGGAGGTAAGGGTCACACCCTTCCTCAGGACAAGGCCAAAGTAAAGGCCAAACAGTCTAATTTTCGTGCCTTTCGAAATTTCAAGGCAGGTGCAGCATCAACTTCCTCCGCTTCAAAACAAGAGGGAACTTTTGCTCAATCTAAGCAGGCCTGGAAACCTAACCAGTCCTGGAACAAAGGCAAGCAGGTCAGAAAGCCTGCTGCTGCCTCTAAGACAGCATGAAGGAACTGCCCCCTATCCGGCGACGGATCTAGTAGGGGGCAGACTTTCTCTCTTCGCCCAGGCGTGGGCAAGAGATGTTCAGGATCCCTGGGCGTTGGAGATCATATCTCAGGGATATCTTCTGGACTTCAAAGCTTACCCTCCACAAGGGAGATTTCATCTTTCAAGGCTATCTGCAAATCAGATAAAGAAAGAGGCATTCCTACGCTGTGTGCAAGACCTCCTAGTTATGGGAGTGATCCATCCAGTTCCGCGGACGGAACAAGGACAGGGTTTTTATTCGAATCTGTTTGTGGTTCCCAAAAAAGAGGGAACCTTCAGACCAATTTTGGATCTAAAGATCTTAAACAAATTCCTCAGAGTTCCATCTTTCAAAATGGAAACTATTCGGACCATCCTACACATGATCCAAGAAGGTCAGTACATGACCACAGTGGACTTAAAGGATGCCCACCTTCACATACCGATTCACAAAGATCATCATCGGTTTCTAAGGTTTGCCTTTCTAGACAGGCATTACCAATTTGTAGCTCTTCCCTTTGGGTTGGCTACAGCCCCGAGAATCTTTACAAAGGTTCTGGGCTCACTTCTGGCGGTTCTAAGACCGCGAGGCATAGTGGTGGCTCCGTGTCTAGACGACATCCTGATACAGGCGTCAAGCTTTCAAGTTGCCAAGTCTCATACAGAGATAGTTCTGGCATTTCTGAGGTCGCACGGGTGGAAAGTGAACGAGGAAAAGAGTTCTCTATCCCCACTCACAAGAGTCTCCTTCTTAGGGACTCTTATAGATTCTGTAGAAATGAAAATTTACCTGACGGAGTCCAGGTTATCAAAACTTCTAAATGCTTGCTGTGTTCTTCACTCCATTCCGTGCCCTTCGGTAGCTCAGTGTATGGAGGTAATCGGCTTAATGGTAGCGGCAATGGACATAGTGCCATTTGCGCGCCTTCATCTCAGACCGCTGCAATTATGCATGCTGAGTCAGTGGAATGGGGATTACACAGATTTGTCCCCTCTGCTAAATCTGGATCAAGAGTCCAGAGATTCTCTTCTCTGGTGGTTGTCTCGGGTACACCTGTCCAAGGGTATGACCTTTCGCAGGCCAGATTGGACAATTGTAACAACAGATGCCAGCCTTCTAGGTTGGGGTGCAGTCTGGAATTCCCTGAAGGCACAGGGATCGTGCACTCAGGAGGAGAAACTCCTTCCAATAAATATTCTGGAGTTAAGAGCGATATTCAATGCTCTTCTGGCTTGGCCTCCGTTAGCAACACTGAGGTTCATCAGATTTCAGTCGGACAACATCACGACTGTGGCTTACATCAACCATCAAGGGGGAACCAGGAGTTCCCTAGCGATGTTAGAAGTCTCAAATATAATTCGCTGGGCAAAGTACCACTCTTGCCACCTGTCAGCAATCCATATCCCAGGCGTGGAGAACTGGGAGGCAGATTTTCTAAGTCGTCAGACTTTCCATCCGGGGGAGTGGGAACTCCATCCGGAGGTGTTTGCTCAGTTGATTCATCGTTGGGGCAAACCAGAGTTGGATCTCATGACGTTTCGCCAGAACGCCAAGCTTCCTTGTTACGGATCCAGGTCCAGGGACCCAGAAGCGACGCTGATAGATGCTCTAGCAGCGCCTTGGTTCTTCAACCTGGCTTATGTGTTTCCACCGTTTCCTCTGCTCCCTGATTGCCAAAATCAAACAGGAGAGAGCATCAGTGATTCTGATAGCACCTGCGTGGCCACGCAGGACTTGGTATGCAGACCTAGTGGACATGTCATCCTTTCCACCATGGACTCTGCCTCTAAGACAGGACCTTCTGATACAAGGTCCTTTCAATCATCCAAATCTAATTTCTCTGAGACTGACTGCATGGAGATTGAACGCTTGATTCTATCAAAGCGTGGCTTCTCCGAGTCAGTCATTGATACTTTAATACAGGCACGAAAGCCTGTTACCAGGAATATCTACCACAAGATATGGAGTAAATATCTTTATTGGTGTGAATCCAAGAATTACTCATGGAGTAAGGTTAGGATTCCTAGAATATTGTCTTTTCTCCAAGAGGGCTTGGACAAAGGATTATCAGCTAGTTCCTTAAAGGGACAGATTTCTGCTCTGTCTATTCTTTTGCACAAGCGTCTGGCAGAAGTTCCAGACGTCCAGGCATTTTGCCAGGCTTTGGTTAGAATTAAGCCTGTGTTTAAACCTGTTGCTCCCCCGTGGAGCTTAAACTTGGTTCTTAAAGTTCTTCAAGGAGTTCCGTTGGAACCCCTTCATTCCATTGATATTAAACTTTTATCTTGGAAAGTTCTGTTTTTGATGGCTATTTCCTCGGCTCGGAGAATCTCTGAGCTATCTGCCTTACAATGTGATTCTCCTTATCTGATTTTTCATGCAGATAAGGTAGTCCTGCCTACCAAACCTGGGTTTTTACCTAAGGTGGTTTCTAACAAGAATATCAATCAAGAGATTGTTGTTCCATTATTGTGTCCTAATCCTTCTTCAAAGAAGGAACGTCTTTTACATAATCTGGACGTAGTCCGTGCCTTGAAGTTTTACTTACAAGCTACTAAAGATTTTCGTCAAACATCTACCCTGTTTGTCGTTTACTCTGGACAGAGGAGAGGTCAAAAAGCTTCGGCAACCTCTCTTTCCTTTTGGCTTCGGAGCATAATACGCCTAGCCTATGAGACTGCTGGACAGCAGTCCCCTGAAAGGATTACAGCTCATTCTACTAGAGCTGTGGCTTCCACCTGGGCCTTTAAAAATGAAGCCTCTGTTGAACAGATTTGCAAGGCCGCGACTTGGTCTTCGCTTCACACTTTTTTTCAAATTTTACAAATTTGATACTTTTGCTTCTTCGGAGGCTGTTTTTGGGAGAAAGGTTCTTCAGGCAGTGGTTCCTTCCGCTTAATCCTGCCTTGTCCCTCCCATCATCCGTGTACTTTAGCTTTGGTATTGGTATCCCATAAGTAATGGATGATCCGTGGACTGGATACACTTAACAAGAGAAAACATAATTTATGCTTACCTGATAAATTTATTTCTCTTGTAGTGTATCCAGTCCACGGCCCGCCCTGTCACTTTAAGGCAGGTCTAAATTTTAATTAAACTACAGTCACCACTGCACCCTATGGTTTCTCCTTTCTCTGTTTGTTTTCGGTCGAATGACTGGATATGACAGTTAGGGGAGGAACTATATAGCAGCTCTGCTGTGGGTGATCCTCTTGCAACTTCCTGTTGGGAAGGAGAATATCCCATAAGTAATGGATGATCCGTGGACTGGATACACTACAAGAGAAATACATTTATCAGGTAAGCATAAATTATGTTTTCTAGTTCTCCTCTCTTTAGTGATATACACTCTGTTTGGTCCGTTAGTGGCCATTTGGGAAAAGAGAGGCTATTGTGTTTTCCAAATAGAGGAAAATGAGGTTTCACTTATATATACATGCGGCTGTGGTGGATTTATTCGCTTATCCATTTAAATGTTTGCTGATTTTCTAATGGTGTAATAGTGTGCAATATTCAGCCTTTTATCCGCATATGATGTATATCTATATAACCTATATTATCTTGTGATATGCCACTTAATCCTTCACACTACTGTCCGTAAGTGTATATTGCATCTTTATTGTTATTGCATGTATCCTCAATAAAAACTTAATAAAAATATAAAAATAAAATAATAAAAAAATAATAAAAAAAATGTATGTGGGGGCATAGTCTGTGGCACATAGGTAGGCCTGCTGTATTCATTTGGGCATAAACCAATTTACAATAAAGTTTAAACATTGTTTGTGGATAAACTTTCTTAAAATGTAATTATTATATTAATGTGAAGGCATACTCTGTCACAAACAAGTAGGCATGCTGCCTTAATTTGGATATAAACTAATTTACAATAAAGTTTAAACTTTTTGTGCATTAAAAAAAAAATGCCAATTACTCCCATAGGGGGCGCTTTCTACCTAATAATTAAACATCTATCAATAAAACAAATACACAACAAACAAAGTCCATATCATCCAACACGAGGCAGCTCTCTGTCAATGGACGGTCAAATCACGGTCACAATGGGTGCATCACGCTTGTGAGTACATTACTTGCATCCTTCATATTACCATTTGTTTTGGTGGTACTAGACCATTATGGCGCCTCTGTTTCCTTTTTACAGATCCAAGGTTGTTTGCTGCACCTACTCTTTCATCTTAAAGTGATTGTAAAGTTTAATGAATAAGTGCCCGGTATCTGAAACTCATCTTCAAAACAGGGACACTTTTCATTCAATAAACTTTATAATGAAGTTTCTTTTTTAAAATACTTTTCTTTATGGAAAACAGACCGGCGATCCTCCGCCCACAACTCCTGCTGTAGTTATCACAGCAATGACGGATCCAGCTTCCTCCAATCCTGGACAACAAAGGGGGCATGCAATGATTGGAGCAAGCCGGATTCGTCATCACTGTGCCAAATACAGCAGGAGATGCTGGCATAGGATCGCCGGTCTGTTTTCTATAAAGAAAGGTAAGTATTTTTTTTAAAAAAAATCTTCATTGTAAAAGTGCCCTTGTTTTTAGATTAGTTTTAGATACCAGGCACTTATTCAATAAACTTTTACAATCACTTTAATATAGAAAAAAAAAATCTACTTTCCTTT
This sequence comes from Bombina bombina, assembly GCF_027579735.1. Taxonomy (NCBI): domain Eukaryota; kingdom Metazoa; phylum Chordata; class Amphibia; order Anura; family Bombinatoridae; genus Bombina; species Bombina bombina. Next base: position 273,070,563 of record NC_069505.1, read on the forward strand.
CCTGCTGACGTTTCAATTTTACCAGTCACCTAATTGTACTTTGCTGGCAGGCGGCCTGTATAGAATTGATTTAGGTATAAATGTGTTTTGTTAACTTCTGAAAGAGAAGAAGGTTCCTGTATAAACAAACGTATTTTAAACCAGAGTTTATTTATTATACCAATGTGACAACATTCAGGAACCATGGCAAAAATTCAGTCATGCATCAAGATATAAATATCATACTGCGGAATACATTTTTATGGCTGTATTCTAGTTCAGACAGACTCCCATTTTAAACACATAAAACTCTGGATTAGATCAACAAAATATTATTGCGTTTTTAAACTGCCTGTTGCTTTAAATAATTAAAATATTTAAGGAATGTATGTATCTATATATCTCTATGTCTCCTCTCAACGGGTTGTTCAGCTAGCTCCGTGTACTGCATTGCTGTTCCTTCAACAAAGGATACCAAAAGAATGAAGCAAATTTAAAGGGAAAATAAAACCCAAATATTTATTTCATGATTCATATAGAACACAAAACAGCTTTCCAATGTACTTCTGTAATCGAATTTTCTTTGTTTTCTTGTTATCCTTTGTTGAATATTATGTAGGTACGTTCAGGAGTGTGCACGTGTCTGCAGTACTATATGGCAGCAGTTTTGCAACAATGTTATACATTAGCAAGAGCACTAGATGGTAGAACTATTTCCTGTCATGTAGTTCTCCAGACAAGTGCACGTTAAATGCAGCCACCAATCAGCAAGCTCTACCCAGGTGCTGAACTATAAATCTCCTTTTTAAACTAAAGATAACAAGAGAACGAAAAAAAATTCATAATAGGAGTAAATTAGAAAGTTGCTTAAAATGGCATGCTCTGTCTGAATCAGGAAATAAATATATTTGGGTTTCATATTCCTTTAAAGGGACACTCAAGTCAAAATTAGTCTGTGAAAAGAAAGCAAAGACAGGCGCAGCCCAATTCAAGTGTAGTATTCTTTAATTCAGTGTAAGTGCACACATACAAATGTCTACTTACAAAAGGCACAAATAAAATCTGCATATAAAGGTATCTTTACATCCAAACTGTGTTATAGTATAACATACAGCTATGAAACAAACTCTACGCGTTTCGTCTGAGAACGCCCAGACTTTCTCAAGAGATGAAAAATTAGTCAAAATTAAACTTCCTGATTCAGATAGAGCATGGAATTTTAAACAACTTCCCAATTTACTTCCATTAACAAAATGTGCACAGTCTTTTTATATTTACACTTTTTGAGTCACCAGATCCTACTGAGCATGTGCAAGAATTCACAGCATATGCGTATATGCATTTGTGATTGGCTGATGGCTGTCACATGATACAGGGGGAGTGGAAATAGACATAACTTTGCAATTTATTTTTAAAAAATCTACTACTCATTTGAAGTTCAGACTAAGTGCTATTGCATTGTCTTCTTATCATGCATTTGTTGATTATGCAAATCTACTATATTGACTGGTCCTTTAAGGTCAGCCATAGTGTGATGTCATCAGAATGGGCCCATGCAGTCTATCATGCGACTTATATTTTGGCCAATTAAATAGTTTGATACAGTGGTATTGTGTGATTGGCTAAATCATATGTCAATCTTGGTGTCATTCTGTTTAGTGATTTTTTTTAATGATCTTTTAGACAGTTTTATTAGTATTTGGTTACATCAGACAGGGGTATGGAAATTAAAAAAACAAACAAACAAAAAAAAAAACTACTTGTCCAAGGGATTAAAGCGGGAGCCCAATCTAGTTGTCCCTCGTGACAATCTGCTTGTCCTGATTCGCATAATAATTTTTACATACATACACGCTCATACACATATTTACACATACACATCTACACCCACACAAATATTTATATTTACACATACTCATACACATATTTACACACACACAACCACATATACATTTATGAACACATATATTACACATATTTACACAAGCACACACCTCAGCTGGGGTGCACCAGTATGGCTCAGCCAGCGAGCTGGGGTGCACCAGTATGGCTCAGCCAGCGAGCTGGGGTGCACCAGTATGGCTCAGCCAGCGAGCTGGGGTGCACCAGTATGACTCAGCCAGCGAGCTGGGGTGCACCAGTATGGCTCAGCCAGCGAGCTGGGGTGCACCAGTATTGCTCAGCCAGCGAGCTGGGGTGCACCAGTATGGCTCAGCCAGCGAGCTGGGGTGCACCAGTACAGAACAGCCAATGAATGACTGGTGTAGAAGGTTTCCCAGTGCACACCAACAAATTAACAACATAGAGGTCTGCATATAAGTGGGTGTCTCACCATGAAGTCTGAGCAATGTAACACTTCGCATTTCCCATACATGACTATATTTATAGCATTTGACCAGTTTATGTACTTTCTTTTTTGTCAGCCTTTCACACATCTTTTCCGGAAGTCACAGTACACGCCAGAAGCATACGGCACCCGAGAAGCATGTAGGAATAAGTAGCAGTGTGTGCTCACTTTGCACCCGCTACAGGACATATTGTGCTTGATAATCTGGCATCTCCAGCAAATGTCTGCTCTGTTGGCACATAATCTGCCTTTCATCGCAGGGTTAACCTGTAATCTACTCAGGGCATTTTCCTATTCATTTACTTGAACACATGGTGGGTCAGATGTGTTGATCATATGTGTGGGACAGAACCTTACACAAGGTTGGCACAGCATAATAAGTTCCTTCATGTCGGAGAGCTTTGCAGATCCTACAAAGCAAATGTTATTTTTGTACATTTTTAGAAAATGAATAATTTGACAGATCTGCTTTAAACCTTGGGTGAGACCTGCTTTATACAGGAGAAATATATCTATATTTTCTTAGCTAGCAGTATTTTTATAGTGAGCATTTGTTGGCAGTTATCACTCGTGTGTGGGTGGTGCTGAAGCCAAATCCTCCAGTAAAATTCTCATCAAGTACAAATTATATAAAAAACCTTAAATGTGAGCTGCACGCCTTTCAGTATTGTATGCATAGAAATGTGTTTTGGTTAAAGTTAGAATGCTCAGTTCTGCAGCATCTGTGATGATATCCAAGGGGTTAAATCACTGCCATATATGCCTTACAGTAGTAACTTAACCCCTTGATTGCCCAAAGTGCAGTCATTTTCGCCTCCTTTATATTTAGTTGGTGAATAGGTACATGCATCTACAATTTTTTAACCCTTTAAGGACACAGCTTTCAGTTTGCTAAATTGTTTTATGACGGAAAAATTCCGTCATATGTCCTTAAAAGGTTAATATTACATTTTAAAATACCCTGTTTACATACATTACTTTTAAATTGACATTTTTGTGCAAACTACAATAGTTTGCATGCACAGCAATAGATTTTATAAGGTAGATTTACTAAATGTCGTCGGGCGGACATGATTCGCTATAGCAACCCATGTCTGCTCGATTTATCAAGCTGTCTGGTCCCTCTCACAAGAGAACCTGCAGTCAGTATTTATCAAGCAGCTATCATCAGACCGCTGCTTCCTCACCTCTTTTCCACCTCTTAGGTGGAGAATTTCAATCTCCCCGGCCCCGTCCGACCGGGGAGATTGATAGCTCCTGCCCGTGCGTGATTGGCTGTGCGCGGCCAGGGGGTGGTGTTGCACGCGAGTGCAAAATAGCACTCGTGTGCAATGCTGAATTCCGGCAGAGGATTGCTGCCTGCCAAGCTGTCCTAAATGCCAACAGCATAAGCTGTCGGCATTTATCATTGCACAAGCATTTCTAGTAAAATCCTTGTGCAATGCCGCCCCCTTCTCACTGGTGGCCAATCGGCCGCTAGCTGGGGCTGTCAATCATCCCAATCGGATCGGGATGATTTCAATTGGCGGACAGGTTAAGGAGCAGCTGTCTTATGATGCTGCTTCCTAACTTCCGTTTCAGCCGAGCCTATAGCGATGGGACTCCGAAGCAGCGTCTGCTGCTTAATAAATGGAGCCCATAAAATACCTATTGTATGCTGCCATACAGATTTTTTTTTTTTTTTTTTAATAATAATAAATACATTTCTTCTACTAGATACGACGAGTCCACTGATTCATCCTTACTTGTGGGATATTATCCTCCTGCTAACAGGAAGTGGCAAAGAGCACCACAGCAGAGCTGTCTATATAGCTCCTCCCTTGACTCCACCCCCCAGTCATTCTCTCTGCCTATACTAAGTAATAGGAAGAGGTAAAGTGAAAGAGGTGTTAAAATGATAGTTTTTATTTTCTTCAAGCAAGACTTTTTTATTTTAAATGGTACCGGTGAGTGCTATTTTTCCTCAGGCAGCAGATGGATGAAGATTTCTGCCTGGAGACTGATGATCTTAGCAGTTGTCACTAAGATCCAGAGAAGTTCCCACAGAATGGCTGAGGAGTACTTGAGAAGCTTCAGTGTGGTGAACGTTTTTCATGCTACAAGCATTGAGGTATATTCAGTCATTTTTTTCTGGAGAGACTGTGTTATTTCAGAACTGGGTAAGCAGTAATCATACATGTGATAGAAGGGGTATTACTGGGACCTGTATGTTATGGGCTGAAAATTGATTGACACTGGTAACATAATGTTTTTGAGACAAAACGTTTTTATGTTTAGAGGGCAACATAACGTTTTTATGAGTAAACGTTTTTTTATTTATTGGCACTGGAGGTTTTCACATGGCTTACAAATTAGATTGGGTATATGACAAACCCACATGGCTAGGTTCTAGACCGCTTTACAGCGGTTTTTACTAGGTAGAGACATCGATATAGATGGCCGGGGCCTAATTTCGCGCCTCAGATGCGCAGTTAAATTCCTATGCAAGCAGCAAGCTCCAGCTCTGGTGGGCCTAAACTGAAGATTTAGCCTAAACAAAGGGATAGAGTGACTTAACAGACCCCTGAGGGCAGGTAGGCGCCACAGCTCTGCTGTGGCGAGGTGCAGGGGGTTACTATTTTAATTTCATAACGTGTTTGAGTAACATTTTTTTCCATTAAGGGTTAAGCATTTCTTACTTGTGGTGCAATCTTAGCTGGCAAGATAAGACACATATATACCAAAATTGTGATAATTATAACATTTTAGAGCAGTTTTGGAAAAATTGTCCGCTTTTTTACTCTTAAAGGCGTAGTACCGTTTTTCAGATTGTTGTTTTTTTTCCACTAAATAAAGTGTTTTCATTTGGTTATTACTAGTCTGTTTCAACATGTCTGACATTGAGGAAAGTCAATGTTCTATGTGTTTAGAAGCCATTGTGGAACCCCCACTTAAAATGTGTCCCTCATGTACTGAAAGGGCCTTACATTGCAAAGAACATATTTTAGGTGATTAAAGTATGTCTCAGGATGATCCTCAGTCTGAGAAAGAGAATCGGGTTATGCCATCCAATTCTCCCCAAGTGTCACAACCTTTAACGCCCACTCAAGCGACGCCTAGTACTTCTAGTGCGTCTAATTCTTTTACCCTGCAGGATATGGCTGCAGTTATGTCTACTACCCTTACAGAGATATTGTCTAAACTGCCAGGTTTACAGGGTAAGCGCAGCAGGTCAGAGTAAATACTGAGCCCTCTGATGCTTTATTGGCCATCTCCGATGTACCCTCACAGTGTTCTGATTTGGGGGTGGGGGGTTTGCTTTCTGAGGGAGAGCTTTCAGACTCAGGAAAGATGTTCCCTAAAACAAACTCAGATGTGACGGACTTTCAGTTTAAGCTTGAACACCTCCGCTTGTTACTCCGGGATGGTTTTGGCGACTCTGGATGGTTGTGACCCTATTGTAATCCCATCAGAGAAATTGTGTAAAATGGATAAATATCTAGAGGTCCCTACTTACACTAATGTTTTTCCAGTCCCTAGAAGGATTTCGGACATTGTTACTAAGGAATGGGATAGACCAGGCATTCCGTTCTCTCCCCCTCCTACTTTTAAGAAAATGTTTCCCATATCTGACACCATTCGGGATTCCTGGCAGACAGTTCCTAAGGTGGAGGGAGCTATTTCTACCCTGGCTAAGCGTACAACTATACCTATTGAGGACAGTTGTGCTTTTAAAGATCCTATGGATAATAAATTAGAGGGTCTTTTAAAGAAATTGTTTATTCATCAGGGTTTTCTTCTACAACCTATAGCGTGCATTGTTCCAGTAACTACTGCAGCAGCTTTTTGGTTTGAGGCTCTAGAGGAGTCTCTTAAGGGTGAGACCCCATTAGATGATATTTTGGATTGAATTTAGGCTCTCAAGCTAGCTAATTCTTTTATTACCGATGCCGCTTTTCAAATGGCTAAATTAGCAGCAAAGAATGCAGGCTTTGCCATTTTAGCGCGTAGAGCGTTATGGCTTAAGTCTTGGTCTGCTGATGTATCTTCAAAATCTAAACTTTTAGCTATTCCTTTTAAAGGTAAGACCCTATTCGGGCCTGAACTGATGGAGATAATTTCCGACATTACTGGAGGTAAAGGTCATGCCCTTCCTCAGGGCAAGACGGTTAAAATGAGGGCCAAACAAAATAATTTTCGTTCCTTTCGAAACTTTAAAGGTGCACCCTCTACTTCCTCCTCCGCCACAAAGCAGGAGGGGAATTTTGCACAATCCAAGTCAGTCTGGAGACCTTACCAGACCTGGAATAAAGGTAAACAGGCCAAGAAGCCCGCTGCTGCTACCAAGACAGCATGAAGGGGCAGCCCCCGATCCGGGACCGGATCTAGTAGGGGACAGACTTCTCTCTTTGCTCAGGCTTGGGCAAGGGACGTTTAGGATCCCTGGGCATTAGAAATCGTGACCCAGGGGTATCTACTAGAATTCAAGGATTTTCTCCCAAGAGGGAGATTTCATCTTTCACGTTTCTCTGTAGACAAAAAGAGAGGCGTTCTTACGCTGTGTGGAAGACCTATATACCATGGGTGTAATCTGCCCAGTTCCAAAACTAGAACAGGGGCAGGGATTTTACTCAAATCTGTTTGTGGTTCCCAAAAAAGAGGGAACTTTTAGACTGATTTTAGATCTCAAATGCCTAAACAAATTTCTCAGTCCCATCGTTCAAGATGGAGACCATTCAAACTATTTTACCAATGATACAGGAGGGTCAATATATGACCACCGTGGACTTAAAGTATGCGTATCTTCACATTCCTATCCACAGAGATCATCACCAGTTTCTCAGGTTCGCCTTCCTGGACAAACACTACCAGTTTGTGGCCCTCCCAGAATCTTCACAAAGGTGTTAGGGTCCCTTCTGGCGGTTCTAAGGCCGCGGGGCATAGCAGTGGCGCCCTATCTGGACGATATTTTGATTCAGGCGTCAACTTACCAACTAGCCAAATCTCACACGGACATCGTGTTGGCTTTTCTAAGAACTTACGGGTGGAAGGTGAATATACAAAAGAGTTCACTAGTTCCACGGACAAGAGTACCATTTCTAGGAACTCTGATAGACTCGGTAGACATGAAAATATTTCTGACGGAGGTTAAAAAGTCAAAGATCTTAACTACTTGCCGAACTCTTCGGTCCATCCCTCGGCCATCAGTGGCGCAGTGTATGGAGGTCATTGGATTAATGGTAGTGGCAATGGACATCGTTCCGTTTGCTCGCTTACATCTCAGACCACTGCAGATGTGCAGGCTCAGACAGTGGAATGGGGATTATGCGGATTTATCTCCTCAGATAAATCTGGATCTAGAGACCAGAGACTCTCTTCTTTGATGGTTGTCACAGGATCATCTGTCCCAGGGAATGTGTTTCCGCAGACCAGCATGGGTCATAGTGACGACGAACGCCAGCCTCTTGGGCTGGGGTGCAGTCTGGAATTCCCTGAAGGCTCAGGGTGTTTGGACTCAGGAGGAGTCCCTACTACCAATAAATATTCTGGAACTGAGAGCAATATTCAACGCGCTTCAAGCATGGCCTCAGTTGGCTTTGGCCAAATTCATAAGATTCCAGTCGGATAATATCACGACTGTAGCATATATTAATCATCAAGGGGGAACAAAGAGTTCTCTAGCGATGATAGAAGTTTCCATGATAATTCGATGGGCAGAGACTCACTCTTGCCATCTATCAGCAATCTATATCCCAGGAGTAGAGAACTGGGAAGCGGATTTTCTAAGTCGTCAGACTTTTCATCCGGGGGAGTGGGAGCTCAATCCGGAAGTGTTTGCGGCATTGATTCGTCAATGGGGCACACCGGAATTGGATCTGATGGCATCTCGTCAGAATGCCAAACTTCCTTGTTACGGGTCAAAATCAAGGGATCCCCAAGCAATATTGATAGATGCTCAAGCAGTACCTTGGTCGTTCAGCCTGGCTTATGTGTTTCCTCCTTTTCCTCTCCTGCCTCGTCTGATTGTCAGAATCAAACAGGAGAGGGCTTCAGTAATCTTGATAGCGCCTGCGTGGCCACGCAGGACTTGGTATGCAGATCTAGTGGAGATGTCATCTCTGCCACCGTGGAAACTGCCACTGAGACAGGACCTTCTCATTCAAGGTCCGTTCCAACATCCAAATCTAAATTCTCTGCAACTGACTGCCTGGAGATTGAACGCTTGATTTTATCTAAGCAGGGTTTCTCTGAGTCGGTCATTGATACCTTGATTCAGGCTCGGAAGCCTGTCACTAGGAACATTTACCATAAGAAATGGCGTAAATATCTTTATTGGTGCGAATCCAAGGGCTACTCATGGAGTAGGGTTAGGATTCCTAGGATTTTGTCCTTTCTCCAAGAAGGATTGGAGAAGGGATTATCGGCTAGTTCCTTAAAGGGACAGCTTTCTGCTTTGTCAATTTTACTACACAAGCGTCTGGCGGATGTCCCAGACGTTCAGTCTTTTTGTCAGGCTTTAGTCAGAATCAAGCCTGTGTTTAAACCTGTTGCTCCGCCATGGAGACTGAATTTAATTCTAAATGTTCTTCAAGGGGTTCCGTTTGAACCCATGCATTCCATAGATATTAAACTTTTATCTTGGAAAGTTTTGTTTTTAGTTGCTATTTCTTCTGCTCGAAGAGTTTCTGAGCTTTATGTGTTATAATGCGACTCGCCTTATCTTATATTCCATTCGGAGAAGGTGATTTTGCGCACTAAACCTGGATTCCTTCCTAAGGTTGTTTCAAATAAGAATATTAATCAGGAAATTGTTGTTCCTTCTCTATATCCTAATCCTTCTTCTAAGAAGGAGCGTCTGTTACATAACTTGGACGTGGTCCGTGCCTTGAAGTTTTACTTACAAGCGACCAAGGATTTTCATCAAACATCTTCTTTATTTGTTGTTTATTCTGGAAAGCGTAGGGGTCAAAAAGCTACGGCTACCTCTCTTTCTTTTTGGCTGAAAAGCATCATCCGTTTGGCATACGAGACTTCTGGACAGCAGCCTCCTGAAAAAATTACAGCTCATTCTACTAGAGAGGTGGCTTCCACATTGGCTTTTAAAAATGATGCTTCTGTTGAACAGATTTGTAAGGCTGCTACTTGGTCCTCCCTTCATACCTTTTCCAAATTTTCCAAATTCGATACTTTTGCTTCTTCGGAGGCTATTTTTGGGAGAAAAGTTCTTCAAGCAGTGGTGCCTTCTGTTTAACCATCTGTCTTGTCCCTCCCGTTCATCCGTGTCCTGTAGCTTTGGTATTGTATCACACAAGTAAGGAGGAATCTGTGGAATCGTCGTATCTAGTAGAAGAAAAGGAAATTTATGCTTACCTGATAAATTGATTTCTTCTACGATACGACTAGTCCACGGCCCTCCCTGTCATTTTAGACAGATTATATTTTTGTTTTCAAACTATTTTTTAGTTTTTCCTTTTTCTTCCTATACCGGTTGAATGACTGGGGGGTGGAGTCAAGGGAGCAGCTATATAGACAGCTCTGCTGTGGTGCTCTTTGCCACTTCCTGTTAGCAGGAGGATAATATCCCAGAAGTTAGGATGAATCCGTGGACTCATCGTATCGTAGAAGAAATCAATTTATCAGGTAAGCATAAATTTCCTTTTTAGTATAGTGGGGGTAAAAAAGGTGCTTTTTTTCATACGGCAAGTTATTTTTAAACTATTCTAGGGATATATAGTTTGAGCTGGAACGTTCTTTTAATATCCCTTTAAGTTTCATAATTATTAACTGCATTAATGCGTAAAAAAAATTATGTGACCTCTATCTGATATTGTCCGTTGGCACCAAACAAAGCGCACACTGAGCTTGTTTGTGGGTTTTTTAACATGTAATCTCCTTCAAAAAATGCAGCATAGGAAACTTCTTTTTGCAACAAGTATTTTATATCCAGACTTCATACTTTATTTCTGAGAAGGCACAATTTGCATTTTAAAATCCAGATGTAAATAGAGCTTTCAGCCTCTTGTAATTTTGTTTTATTAATGGCGTTTCTGGAATAACTGGTCTAACTGGTTGTGGTTCCTAATGCAGCTATTATTTTCGTAAACTTTTCTTGCTGAATATTCGCTCCCATGCTGTATGGAAGTTGCACACACACGTTATCAGCTGTGAGGTTGTCATGTGGTTCGCAGTTTGTGCCATAACCTTTATCAGGAAGTGGTAAGCGGCATCATGTTTGCAGCCAGGCACTGAGGACGGAATGGTTAAAACCTGCTTTTGTGTTGCCATCAAAGCACTTAAATACATTCATCATTGTGATTGTAAGCTCTTCTGCTTAGAGATTTTATTTTTATTGCCACAGAAGTGATGCCACCAGGTGAGTTTCCTTTTAAAACTCCTAATTATCTTCACATGTTTTGTCACCAGAGATTTATAGAAATCTCATTTAAACTCAAACACATTGGGATGTACGTTTCTTTTGAAAATGTTGGTGTACTCTGTGTATTGGCTGTAGGTTGAAACCCCTTGTTTCTTTTTACTGTATATATTATATTTAAATTATCTTTTTTTTTTTGATTGACATTTCTTGAGCTCAGATATTGTGCTGGTTCTTATAAAGGCCTGTGGTAGTATTGTATTTTGCTTTAAAGGGATATGAAACACAATTTTCTTCTATAAGTTACGACGAGTCCACGGATTCATCCTTTACTTGTGGGATATTAAACTCCTGCTAACAGGAAGTGGCAAATAGCACCACAGCAGAGCTGTCTATATAGTTCCTCCCTTAGCTCCACCCCCAGTCATTCTCTTTGCCTACTCTAAGTACTAGGAAGGGTAAAGTGAAAGAGGTGATCAAATATTAGTTTTTAATTTCTTCAAGCAAGAGTTTTTTGTTTTAAATGGTACCGGTGTGTACTATTTACTCTCAGGCAGCAGATGGATGAAGACTTCTGCCTGGAGGATGATGATGATCTTAGCATTTGTAACTAAGATCCAGTGCTGTTCCCACAGAGGCTGAGGAGTACAAGAAACTTCAGTGTGAGGAACGTTTTCATGCTTTATAGCAGTGAGGCATGTTCAGTCATTTTTTCTGGAGAGACTGTGTATTTCAGAAAGGCTGACAGTATCCCCATGAGGGTAAGGGTAAGCAGAAAATCCTAAGAGCTATAGAAAGGCATTACTAAGCTTGCATAAGGGGCTAGTTAAAAAATGGTTGACACTGAGTTTTGAATGTTTGTGGGCAAATGTTTTTATGAACTGGGAGTGCTGTTAACGTTTTGTGGGCAATAACGTTTTTTGGGCAAACTTTATTGAGGGTACACTTACATGCTTAATTTTGGGTCTCAGAACCCACATGGCTAGTTTAAAACCACTCTGGTGCGGTTCTTTGAGGCTGTAGAGACATCGAGTGAGATGGGCGGGGCCTATTTCCGCGCCTCAGATGCGCAGTTGTTTTCACTCAGCAAGCTCCAACTCCTGAGGGCCCTTGTGGATATTTTGGCCCAAATCGAAGCTTTAACCCCATATTTACCATCCCTGAGGGCAGGTAGGTGCCACAGCAGGGCTGTGGCAAGGTGCTAGGGGTGTTTTTTCCGGATTTAGGCCTTATTTCAATCGGTTTGCACATTAAAGGGTTAAATGTTAGATTTCCTTGTGGGGCAAACTTAACTACACATATTGAGTCTGCTGTAAACAAATAGAAAAATTTGGTGCATTTTAAAGCAGTTTTGCAGAACGTGTATGCTTTTTTTCTCTTAAAGGCGCAGTACCGTTTTTTAAGATTGTTATTTTTTTCACTAAATAAAGTTTTTTTAATGCTTGTTTGTAGTCATTACTAGCCTGTTCAACATGTCTGACATTGAGGAAAGTCATTGTTCAATATGTTTAGAAGCCATTGTGGAACCCCCACTTAGAATGTGTCCCTCATGCACTGAAAGGTCAATAAATTGCAAAGAACATATTTTAGCTACTAAAAGTATGTCGCAGGATGATTCTCAGTCAGAAGGGAATCGGGTTATGCCATCTAATTCTCCCCAAGTGTCACAACCATTAACGCCCGCACAAGTGACGCCAAGTACTTCTAGTGCGTCTAATTCTTTCACCCTGCAAGATATGGCCGCAGTTATGAATACTACCCTCACAGAGGTTTTATCTAAGCTGCCTGGGTTGCAGGGGAAGCGCAGTAGGTCTGGTGTGAGAACAAATGCTGAGCCCTCTGACGCTTTATTAGCCATATCCGATGTACCCTCACAATGTTCTGAGTTGGGGGTGAGGGATTTGCTGTCTGAGGGAGAGATTTCTGACTCGGGAAAGATGTTCCATCAGAAAGACTCTGATATGACGGCTTTTAAATTTAACCCCTTAACGACTGAGGACGTGCAGGGTACGTCCTCAGAAAAAAGGCAGTTAATGCCTGAGAACGTACCCTGCACGTCCTCAGTGTGGAAAGCAGCTGGAAGCGATCCTGCTCGCTTCCAGCTGCTTTCCGGTTATTGCAGTGATGCCTCATGCAGGCATCACTGCAATAACCTTTTTAAGTAATCCGGTGCAGAGAGAGCCACTCTGTGGCCCTCTCTGCACCGGAGATCGGTGGCTACCTGCGTTGGTGGGTGGGAGCCGGACCGGGAGGCGGGTGGCGGCCATCGATGGCCATGTGGATGTGAAGGGGGGCGGGATCGTGGGCGGGGGTGGCTGGGGGCGCGCACGGGCACGGGAGGGGGCGGGCGCGTGCACGGGGAGGGAGCGGGTGGGAACCGCTACACTGCAGAAAATTTGAAAATAAAAAGATAAAAAATATCGAAAATTGTAATAATCAGCAAGGTGGTGGGGGTTTGTCTGTGGGGGGTGGGGGGGGGGGGGAAGCTACACTACAGAAAAAAAAAACCAAAGACAAAAAAAGCACTTTTTATTGTAAACTGGGTACTGGCAGACAGCTGCCAGTACCCAAGATGGCCCCCAATAAGGCAGAGGGGAGGGTTAGAGAGCGGTTTTGGGGGGGATCAGGGAGGTTGGGGGCTAAGGGGGGGATCCTACACAGTAGCATATGTAAATATGCTAAAAAAAATTTCATTTTTTTTTTAAAACCCTTTTATTTTAGTACTGGCAGACTTTCTGCCAGTACTTAAGATGGCGGGGACAATTGTGGGGTGGGGGAGGGAAGGGAGCTGTTTGGGAGGGATCAGGGGGTGGGATGTGTCAGATGGGAGGCTGATCTCTACACTAAAGCTAAAATTAACCCTGCAAGCTCACTACAAACTCCCTAATTAACCCTTTCACTGCTAGCCATAATACACGTGTGAGGCGCAACAGGATTTAGTGGCCTTCTAATTACCAGAAAGCAACGCCAAAGTCATATATAAACACTCAAAATTGCTCGACAAGAGCAATGAAATAGCGCAAAATAACCTTAAATAAAAGTATATAAAAAACAACAGGTATTGAATATAACACTATAGATGTTGGTAGAAGCACATAAATAATATTACTAATAGGTTAATACTATTTAGAAAGATGAAAAAATAAGAAAAAACCTGCATATATTAAATGTTGCGGTGTATGGAAAGCCACAGTCCTATAAAGGATAAAATGTCTTTGCAGAATGCCGGTCTGTAAATTCCTGACCCAGCAAAGAAGTGATAATCCTATATCTTGAATGTTCCGCTGCTCCTCTTAACGAGACGAATCTCCAAAGTGCAATTTCTAGAATAGGATGAAAGGAGAGAAGCGCAGGACGCGATTCAAGTGTAGAAATATTTATTCAGGTGAAACACACAAGATAATATACTCACAAGAGTTAAGATAAAAACAGGCACATCAAAATTAAAGTTGTCCCTCATACACGTATGGCTAGGGTACAGTTGTATTTTGATGGATCATCAAAATGTCCCTTCGTGGTTTGTAAGCGTCCAATTTCAGTAAATGTAACAGCGGGTACTCCGATATCTCTAACCGCTGTGTAAGGGACACACCTCCACACACCCTCAGCTCAGTACCAATAGGAGAACCCCTAGTGCTGAGCTCACTGCACACGAGGACCTACGGTGGCTTCACTGGGTGAAAAATAGAATGTTCATAAAGCTACGTTCTACGCGTTTCGTCCCGTACGACGGGACTTTCTCAAGAACTCAAGTTCTTGAGAAAGTCCCGTCGTACGGGACGAAATGCGTAGAACGTAGCTTTATGAACATTCTATTTTTCACCCAGTGAAGCCACCGTAGGTCCTCGTGTGCAGTGAGCTCAGCACTAGGGGTTCTCCTATTGGTACTGAGCTGAGGGTGTGTGGAGGTGTGTCCCTTACGCAGCGGTTAGAGATATCGGAGTACCCGCTGTTACATTTACTGAAATTGGACGCTTACAAACCACGAAGGGACATTTTGATGATCCATCAAAATACAACTGGACCCTAGCCATACGTGTATGAGGGACAACTTTAATTTTGATGTGCCTGTTTTTATCTTAACTCTTGTGAGTATATTATCTTGTGTGTTTCACCTGAATAAATATTTCTACACTTGAATCGCGTCCTGCGCTTCTCTCCTTTCATCCTATTCCAAAGTCATATATGTCTGCTATTTCTGAACAAAGGGGATCCCAGACAAGCATTTACAACCATTTGTGCCATAATTGCACAAGCTGTTTGTAAATGATTTCAGTGAGAAACCTAAAATTGTGAAAAATTTTACGTTTTTTTTAATTTGATCGCATTTGGCGGTGAAATGGTGGCATGAAATATACCAAAATGTGCCTAGATCAATACTTGGGGTTGTCTACTACACTACACTAAAGCTAAAATTAACCCTACAAGCTCCCTAAAAGCTCCCTAATTAACCCCTTAACTGCTGGGCATGATACACTTGTGGTGCGCAGTGGCATTTAGCGGCCTTCTAATTACCAAAAAGCAACGCCAAAGCCATATATGTGTGCTATTTCTGAACAAAGGGGATCCCAGAGAAGAATTTACAACCATTTATGCCATAATTGCACAAGCTGTTTGTAAATGATTTCAGTGAGAAACCTAAAGTTTGTGAAAAAATTTGTGAAAAAGTGAACAATTTTTTGTATTTGATCGCATTTGGCGGTGAAATGGTGGTATGAAATATACCAAAATTGGCCTAGATCAATACTTTGGGATGTCTACTAAAAAAAATATATACATGTCAAGGGATATTCAGGGATTCCTGAAAGATATCAGTGTTCTAATGTAACTAGCGCTAATTTTGAAAAAAAGTGGTTTGGAAATAGCAAAGTGCTACTTGTATTTATGGCCCTATAACTTGCAAAAAAAGCAAAGAACATGTAAACATTGGGTATTTCTAAACTCAGGACAAAATTTAGAAACTATTTAGCATGGGTGTTTTTTGGTGGTTTTAGATATGTAACAGATTTTGGGGGTCAAAGTTAGAAAAAGTGTGTTTTTTTCAATTTTTCCTCATATTTTATCATTTTTTTTTATAGTAAATTATAAGATATGATGAAAATAATGGTATCTTTAGAAAGTCCATTTAATGGCGAGAAAAACGGTATATAATATGTGTGGGTACAGTAAATGAGTAAGAAGAAAATTACAGCTAAACACAAACACCGCAAAAATGTAAAAATAGCCTTGGTCCCAAACGGACAGAAAATGGAAAAGTGCTCTGGTCACTAAGGGGTTAAACTAGAACACCTCCGCTTATTGCTCAGGGAGGTTTTAGCGACTCTGGATGATTGTGACCCTATTGTTGTTCCAGAGAAATTGTGTAAAATGGACAGATTTCTAGAGGTTCCTGCCTACACTGATGTTTTTCCGGTCCCTAAGAGGATTTCGGACATTGTTACTAAGGAGTGGGATAGACCAGGTATTCTGTTCGCTCCCCCTCCTACTTTTAAGAAAATGTTTCCCATATCAGACACCATGCGGGACTTGTGGCAGACGGTCCCTAAGGTGGAGGGAGCTATTTCTACCCTGGCTAAGCGTACATTTATACCTATTGAGGACAGTTGTGCTTTCAAAGATCCTATGGATAAAAAATTAGAGGGTCTCCTAAAGAAAATATTTGTTCATCAGGGTTTTCTTCTCAAACCTATAGCGTGCATTGTTACTGTAACTACTGCAGCTGCTTTTTGGTTCGAGGCTCTGGAGGAGGCTCTTCATGTTGAGACCCCATTAGATGATATTCTGGATAGAATTAGGGCTCTCAAGCTAGCTAATTCTTTCATTACAGATGCCGCTTTTCAACTGGCTAAATTAGCGGCAAAGAATTCAGGTTTTGCCATTTTAGCGTGTAGAGCGTTATGGCTTAAGTCCTGGTCTGCTGATGTGTCATCAAAATCTAAGCTTTTAGCCATCCCTTTCAAGGATAAGACCCTATTCGGGCCTGAACTGAAAGAGATCATTTCAGACATCACTGAAGGGAAAGGCCATGCCCTTCCTCAGGATAAGACAAATAAGATGAGGACCAAACAAAATAATTTCTGTTCCTTTCGAAACTTCAAAGGTGGTCCCTCTACCTCTTCCCCTGCTACAAAGCAAGAGGGGAATTTTGCTCAATCCAAGTCAGTCTGGAGACCTAACCAGACTTGGAACAAGGGTAAACAGGGCCAAGAAGTCCGCTGCTGCCACCAAGACAGCATGAAGGGGTAGCCCCCGATCCGGGACCGGATCTAGTAGGAGGCAGACTTTCTCTCTTTGCTCAGGCTTGGGCAAGAGACGTTCAGGACTCCTGGGCTTTAGAAATCGTAACCCAGGGCTATCTTCTGGATTTCAAAGATTCTCCTCCAAGGGGGAGATTCCATCTTTCTCAATTGTCTGTAAACCAGACAAAAAGAGAGGCGTTGTTACACTGTGTAGAAGACCTATATACCATGGGAGTGATCTGCCCAGTTCCGAAAACAGAACAGGGGCAGGGGTTCTACTCCAATCTGTTTGTGGTTCCCAAAAAAGAGGGAACCTTCAGACCAATTTTAGATCTCAAGATCCTAAACAAATTCCTCAGAGTCCCATCCTTCAAGATGGAGACCATTCGGACTATTTTACCAATGATCCAGGAGGGTCAATATATGACCACCGTGGACTTAAAGGATGCGTATCTACACATCCCGATCCACAAAGATCATCACCAGTTCCTCAGGTTCGCCTTTCTGGACAAGCATTACCAGTTTGTGGCTCTTCCCTTCGGGTTGGCCACAGCTCCCAGAATTTTCACAAAGGTGCTAGGGTCCCTTCTGGCAGTTCTAAGGCCGCGGGGAATAGCAGTGGCGCCTTATCTGGATGATATCTTAATTCAGGCGTCGACTTACCAACTAGCCAAGTCTCACATGGACATTGTATTGGCTTTTCTAAGATCTCACGGGTGGAAGGTGAACGTAAAAAAGAGTTCACTTATCCCTCTCACAAGAGTTCCATTCCTGGGAACTCTGATAGATTCGGTGGACATGAAAATTTTTCTGACGGAGGTCAGGAAATCAAAGATTTTAACCACCTGCCGAGCTCTTCATTCCATTCTTCGGCCGTCAATGGCTCAGTGTATGGAGGTAATCGGACTGATGGTAGCGGCAATGGACATAGTTCCATTTGCTCGCTTGCATCTTAGACCACTGCAACTATGCATGCTCAAACAGTGGAATGGGGATTATGCAGATTTATCTCCTCAGATAAATCTGGATCAAGAGACCAGAGACTCTCTTCTTTGGTGGTTGTCACAGGATCATCTGTCCCAGGGAATGTGTTTCCGCAGGCCAGCATGGGTCATAGTGACGACGGACGCCAGCCTATTGGGCTGGGGTGCAGTCTAGAATTCCCTGAAAGCACAGGGTTTGTGGACTCAGGAGGAGGCTCTCCTCCCGATAAATATTCTAGAACTGAGAGCGATATTCAACACGCTTCAGGCGTGGCTTCGGCCAAATTCATAAGATTCCATTCGGACAATATCACGACTGTAGCATATATCAATCATCAGGGGGAACGAAGAGTTCTCTAGCGATGATAGAGGTAACCAAAATAATTTGATGGGCAGAGACTTACTCTTGCCATCTATCAGCAATCTATATCCCAGGAGTGGAGATCTGGGAAGCGGATTTTCTAAGTCGTCAGACTTTTCATCCGGGGGAGTGGGAACATAGATCTGATGGTGTTTTGTCAGAACGCCAAACTTCCTTGTTACGGGTCCAGGTCAAGGGATCCTCAGGCAGTACTGATAGATGCTCTAGCAGTACCCTGGTCGTTCAACTGGCTTATGTGTTTCCACCATTTCCTCTCCTTCCTCGTTTGATTGCCAGAATCAAACAGGAGAGAGCTTCAGTGATTTTGATAGCACCTGCGTGGCCACGCAGGACTTGGTATGCAGACCGGGTGGACATGTCATCTTTTCCACCATGGACTCTGCCACTGAAACAGGACCTTCTGATTCAAGGTCCGTTCCAGCATCCAAATCTAGTTTCTCTGCGGCTGACTGCTTGGAGATTGAACGCTCGATTTTATCCAAGCGGGGTTTCTCTGAGTCGGTCATAGATACCTTGATTCAGGCTCGATAGCCTGTCACTAGGAAAATTTATCATAAGATATGGCGTAAATATCTTTATTGGTGCGAATCCAAAGGCTACTCATGGAGTAAGATCAGGATTTTGTCCTTTCTCTAAGAAGGATTGGAGAAGGGGCTATCAGCTAGTTCCTTAAAGGGACAGATATCTGCTTTATCAGTTCTGCTGCACAAGCGTCTGGCAGATGTTCCAGACGTTCAGTCGTTCTGTCAGGCTTTAGTTAGAATCAAGCCTGTGTTTAAACCTGTTGCTCCGCCATGGAGTTTAAATTTAGTTCTTAAAGTTCTTCAAGGGGTTCCGTTTGAACCTATGCATTCCATAGATATTAAGCTTCTATCTTGGAAAGTTCTGTTTTTATTTGCTATCTCTTCGGCTCGAAGAGTTTCTGAACTATCTGCATTGCAATGCGACTCGCCTTATCTTGTTTTCCATGCTGATAAGGTGGTTTTGCGTACAAAACCTGGATTCCTTCCTAAGGTTGTTACTAATAGGAATATCAATCAGGAAATTGTTGTTCCTTCTCTGTGCCCTAATCCTTCCTATAAGAAGGAGCGTCTGTTGCACAACTTGGACGTTGTTCGTGCTTTGAAGTTTTACTTGCAAGCAACCAAGATTTCCGTCAAACATCTTCTTTGTTTGTTGTCTATTCTGGAAAACGTAGAGGTCAAAAAGCTACGGCTACCTCTCTTTCTTTTTGGTTGAAAAGCATCATCCGTTTGGCATACAAGACTGCTGGACAGCAACCTCCTGAAAGGATTACAGCTCACTCTACTAGAGCGGTGGCTTCCACTTGGGCTTTTAAAAATGATGCTTCTGTTGAACAGATTTGTAAGGCTGCGACTTGGTCTTCGCTTCGTACCTTTTCCAAATTTTCCAAATTTGATACTTTTGCTTCTTCGGAGGCTATTTTTGGGAGAAAAGTTCTTCAAGCAGTGGTGCCTTCTGTTTAACCATCTGTCTTGTCCCTCCCGTTCATCCGTGTCCTGTAGCTTTGGTATTGTATCCCACAAGTAAAGGATGAATCTGTGGACTCGTCATACCTTTTTTAGAAGAAAAGTACATTTATGCTTACCTGATAAATTATTTTTTTCTATGGTACGATGAGTCCACGGCCCGCCCTGTCATTTTAAGACAGATTATATTTTTTTGATTTTAAACTTCAGTCACCTCTGCACCTTGTAGTTTCTCCTTTTTCTTCCTGTACCTTCGGTCGAATGACTGGGGGGTGGAGCTAAGGGAGGATCTATATAGACAGCTCTGCTGTGGTGCTCTTTGCCACTTCCTGTTAGCAGGAGGATAATATCCCACAAGTAAAGGATGAATCCGTGGACTCGTTGTACCATAGAAGAAATTAATTTATCAGGTATGCATAAATTTACTTTTTTTCTTTAATGATTCAGACAGAGCATGCATTTCTCCAACATTGGTGTGTCCGGTCCACGGCGTCATCCTTACTTGTGGGAATATCTCTTCCCCAACAGGAAATGGCAAAGAGTCCCTGCAAAGCTGGCCACATAGTCCCTCCTAGGCTCCGCCCACCCCAGTCATTCTCTTTGCCGTTGCACAGGCAACATCTCCACGGAGATGGTTAAGAGTATGTGGTGTTTAGTTGTAGTTTTTTTTTATTCTACTATCAAGAGTTTGTTATTTTAAAATAGTGCTGGTATGTACTATTTACTCTGAAACAGAAAAAAATGAAGATTTCTGTTTGTGAGAGGAAGATGATTTTAGCAGACAGTAACTAAAATCGATTGCTGTTTCCACATAGGACTGTTGAGATGAAGTAACTTCAGTTGGGGGAAACAGTTAGCAGACTTTTCTGCTTAAGGTATGACTAGCCATATTTCTAACAAGACTGTGTAATGCTGGAAGGCTGTCATTTCCCCTCATGGGGACCGGTAAGCCATTTTCTTAGTCTCAAACAGAATAAAGGGCTTAATATGGGCTATAAAACTGGTAGACACTTTTATGGGCTAAATCGATTGCTTTATTTGGACATTTTATGCATGTTTATGCTGATAATTCACACTTATAAACTTGGGGAACGTTTTTTAACGTCAGGCACTATGTTAGACACCTTTTCCAGTCAGGAAGGGCCTTCCCAGTTGTAGGCTGAGCCTCATTTTCGCGCCATTACTGCGCAGTTGTTTTTGAGTGCAAGACATGCAGATGCATGTGTGAGGACCTGAAAGTAGTTGGAAAAGTTCCTAGAAGGCGTCATTTGGTATCGTATTCCCCTTTCGGCTTGGTAAAGTCACAGCAAAGGCTATAGCTGGGACTGTATAGGGGTTAAATCTGTAACCGGCGTGCATTGGTGTGCAATACTTTTAATGCTTTAAGACACTGTGGTGAAATTTTGGTAAATTTTGAACAATTCCTTCATATATTTTCACATATTCAATAATAAAGTGTGCTCTGTTTAAAATTTAAAGAGACAGTAACGGTTTTGTTTTAAAACGATTTTTGTGCTTTATTGACAAGTTTAAGCCTGTTTAACATGTCTGTGCCTTCAGATAAGCTATGTTCTATATGTATGAAAGCCAATGTGTCTCCCCCTTCAAAATTGTGTGATAATTGTGCCATAGCGTCCAAACAAAGTAAGGACAGTACTGCCACAGATAATAAAATTGCCCAAGATGATTCCTCAGATGAAGGGAGTAGACATGGTTCTACATCATCTCCTTCTGTGTCTACGCCAGTTTTGCCCACGCAGGAGGCCCCTAGTACTTCTAGCGCGCCAATGCTTATTACCATGCAACAATTAACGGCTGTAATGGATAACTCCATAGCAAATATTTTATCCAAAATGCCTGCATATCAGAGAAAGCGCGATTGCTCTGTTTTAAACACTGAAGAGCAGGAGGGCGCTGATGATAATTGTTCTGTCATACCCTCACACCAATCTGAAGGGGCCATGAGGGAGGTTTTGTCAGATGGGGAAATTTCAGATTCAGGAAAAATTTCTCAACAGGCTGAACCTGATGTTGTGACATTTAAATTTAAATTAGAACATCTCCGCGCACTGCTTAAGGAGGTGTTATCTACTCTGGATGATTGTGACAACTTGGTCATTCCAGAAAAATTATGCAAGATGGACAAGTTCCTAGAGGTTCCGGTGCACCCCGACGCTTATCCTATACCCAAGCGGGTGGCGGACATAGTGAATAAGGAGTGGGACAAGCCCGGCATACCTTTTGTTCCCCCTCCTATATTTAAGAAATTATTTCCTATGGTCGACCCCAGAAAGGACTTATGGCAGACGGTCACTAAGGTCGAGAGGGCAGTTTCTACTCTAAACAAGCGCACTACTATTCCTATCGAAGATAGTTGTGCTTTCAAAGATCCTATGGATAAAAAATTGGAAGGTTTGCTTAAAAAGATTTTTGTACAGCAAGGTTACCTTCTACAACCCATTTCGTGCATTGTTCCTGTCACTACAGCAGCGTGGTTCTGGTTCGAGGAACTAGAAAAGTCGCTCAGTAGAGAGACTCCATATGAGGAGGTTATGGACAGAGTTCACGCACTTAAGTTGGCTAACTCTTTTATTTTAGATGCCGCTTTGCAATTAGCTAGATTAGCGGCGAAAAATTCAGCGTTTGCAATTGTGGCGCGCAGAGCGCTTTGGCTAAAGTCTTGGTCAGCGGATGTATCATCCAAGACAAAATTGCTTAACATCCCCTTCAAGGGTAAAACTCTCTTTGGACCAGAATTGAAAGAGATTATCTCAGACATCACTGGGGGAAAGGGCCACGCCCTCCCACAAGATAGGCCTTTCAAGGCCAAGAATAAGTCTAATTTTCGTTCCTTTCGTAATTTCTGGAACGGACTGGCCTCTAATTCTGCATCCTCTAAGCAAGAGGGTAATGCCTCACAGT
Organism: Bombina bombina; assembly: GCF_027579735.1. NCBI lineage: Eukaryota > Metazoa > Chordata > Amphibia > Anura > Bombinatoridae > Bombina > Bombina bombina. The sequence continues at coordinate 273,093,258 of NC_069505.1, forward strand.
CCAAACCAGCCTGGAAACCGATGCAAGGCTGGAACAAGGGTAAGCAGACCAAGAAGCCTGCTACCGCTCACAAAACAGCATGAAGGAGTAGCCCCCGATCTAGTTGGGGGCAGACTCTCTCTCTCTTTGCTCAGGCTTGGGCAAGAGATGTTCAGGATCCCTGGATGCTAGAAATAGTTTCTCAGGGTTATCTTCTGGAATTCAAGGAACTACCCCCAAGGGGAAGGTTCCACATGTCTCACTTATCCTCAAACCAAATAAAGAGACAGGCGTTCTTACATTGTGTAGAAGACCTGCTAAAGATGGGAGTGATACACCCAGTTCCAATGACGGAACAAGGAATGGGATTTTACTCAAATCTGTTCGTAGTTCCCAAAAAAGAGGGAACCTTCAGACCAATTCTGGATTTAAAGATCCTAAACAAATTTCTCAGGGTACCATCGTTCAAAATGGAAACCATTCGAACGATTCTACCCACTATCCAGGAAGGTCAATTTATGACTATCCACAAAGAACATCATCAGTTCCTAAGGTTCGACTTTCTGGACAAACATTACCAGTTTGTGGCCCTCCCATTCGGATTAGCCACTGCTCCAAGAATTTTCACAAAGCTACTCGGGTCCCTTCTAGCGGTTCTAAGACCGAGGGGCATTGCAGTAGTACCATACTTGGACGACATTCTAATACAAGCGTCGTCCCTTTCAAAAGCAAAGGCTCATACAGACATCGTTCTGGCCTTTCTCAGATCTCACGGATGGAAGGTGAACATAGAAAAAAGTTCTCTGTCTCCGTCAACAAGAGTTCCCTTCCTGGGAACAATAATAGATTCCTTAGAAATGAGGATCTTTCTGACAGATGTCAGAAAGTCAAAACTTCTAAGCGCTTGTCAAGTTCTTCATTCTGTTCAACGTCCTTCCATAGCTCAGTGCATGGAAGTAGTAGGGTTGATGGTTGCAGCAATGGACATAGTTCCTTTTGCGCGAATTCATCTAAGACCATTACAACTGTGCATGCTGAAACAGTGGAATGGGGACTATACAGACTTGTCTCCAGTGATTCAAGTAGATCAGAAGACCAGAGATTCACTCCGTTGGTGGATATCCCTGGACCACCTATCCCAGGGAATGAGCTTCCGCAGACCAGAGTGGGTCATTGTCACGACCGACGCCAGTCTAGTGGGCTGGGGTGCGGTCTGGGAATCCCTGAAAGCTCAGGGACTATGGTCTCGGGAAGAGTCTCTTCTCCCGATAAACATTCTGGAACTAAGAGCGATATTCAATGCTCTCAGGGCTTGGCCTCAGCTTGCAAAGGCCAGATTCATAAGATTCCAATCAGACAACATGACGACTGTTGCGTATATCAATCATCAGGGGGGAACAAGGAGTTCCCTGGTGAGGAAAGAAGTAACCAAAATAATACAATGGGCGGAAAATCACTCCTGCCATCTATCTGCGATCCACATCCCAGGTGTGGAAAACTGGGAAGCGGATTATCTGAGTCGTCAGACATTCCATCCGGGGGAGTGGGAACTCCACCCGGAGATTTTTGCCCAGTTGACTCAATTATGGGGCATTCCAGACATGGATCTGATGGCGTCTCGTCAGAACTTCAAGGTTCCTTACTACGGGTCCAGATCCAGGGATCCCAAGGCGACTCTAGTGGATGCACTAGTAGCGCCTTGGACCTTCAACCTAGCTTATGTGTTCCCACCGTTTCCTCTCATTCCCAGGCTGGTAGCCAGGATCAAACAGGAGAGGGTCTCGGTGATCTTGATAGCTCCTGCGTGGCCACGCAGGACTTGGTATGCAGACCTGGTGAATATGTAATCGGTTCCACCATGGACGCTACCTTTGAGACAGGACCTTCTTGTTCAGGGTCCATTCGAACATTCAAATCTGGTCTCCCTCCAGCTGACGGCTTGGAGATTGAACGCTTGATTCTATCAAAGCATGGGTTTTCAGATTCGGTGATTGATACTCTGGTTCAGGCCAGAAAACCGGTAACTAGAAAGATTTACCATAAAATATGGAAAAGATATATCTGCTGGTGTGAATCCAAGGGATTCCCTTGGAATAAGGTAAAAATTCCTAAGATTCTTTCCTTTCTGCAAGAAGGTTTGGATAAAGGATTATCTGCGAGTTCTCTAAAGGGATAGATTTCTGCTTTATCTGTCTTACTACACAAACGACTGGCAGCTATGCCAGATGTTCAAGCATTTGTTCAGGCTCTGGTTAGGATCAAGCCTGTTTACAGACCCTTGACTCCTCCCTGGAGTTTAAATCTAGTTCTTTCAGTTCTTCAAGGGGTTCCGTTTGAACCTCTACATTCCATAGATATTAAGTTGTTATCTTGGAAAGTTTTGTTTTTGGTTGCTATTTCTTCTGCTAGAAGAGTTTCAGAGTTATCTGCTCTGCAGTGTTCTCCGCCCTATCTGGTGTTCCATGCAGATAAGGTGGTTTTTGCGTACTAAGCCTGGTTTTCTTCCAAAGGTTGTTTCTAACAAAAATATTAACCAGGAGATAGTTGTACCTTCTTTGTGTCCGAATCCAGTTTCAAAGAAGGAACGTTTGTTACACAATTTGGACGTAGTCCGTGCTCTAAAATTCTATTTAGAAGCTACAAAAGATTTCAGACAAACATCTTCTCTGTTTGTCGTCTATTCTGGTAAAAGGAGAGGTCAAAAAGCGACTTCTACCTCTCTTTCCTTTTGGCTTAAAAGCATCATCCGATTGGCTTACGAGACTGCCGGACGGCAGCCTCCTGAAAGAATCACAGCTCACTCCACTAGGGCTGTGGCTTCCACATGGGCCTTCAAGAACGAGGCTTCTGTTGATCAGATATGTAAGGCAGCGACTTGGTCTTCACTGCACACTTTTGCCAAATTTTACAAATTTGATACTTTTGCTTCTTCGGAGGCTATTTTTGGGAGAAAGGTTTTGCAAGCCGTGGTGCCTTCCGTTTAGGTAACCTGATTTGCTCCCTCACTTCATCCGTGTCCTAAAGCTTTGGTATTGGTTCCCACAAGTAAGGATGACGCCGTGGACCGGACACACCAATGTTGGAGAAAACAGAATTTATGCTTACCTGATAAATTACTTTTCTCCAATGGTGTGTCCGGTCCACGGCCGCCCTGGTTTTGTAATCAGGTCTGATGAATTATTTTCTCTAACTACAGTCACCACGGTACCATATGGTTTCTCCTATATTTTTCCTCCTGTCCGTCGGTCGAATGACTGGGGTGGGCGGAGCCTAGGAGGGACTATGTGGCCAGCTTTGCTGGGACGCTTTGCCATTTCCTGTTGGGGAAGAGATATTCCCACAAGTAAGGATGACGCCGTGGACCGGACACACCGTTGGAGAAAGTAATTTATCAGGTAAGCATAAATTCTGTTTTTTAAGCAACTTTCCAATTTACTCCTATTGTCAATTTTTCTTCATTATCTTGGTATCTTTATTTGAAAAGCTGTAATGTAAGCTTAGGAGCGGCCCATTTTTTGCTCAGCACCCTTTGTAGCGCTTGCTGATTGGTGCTACCCAGGTGCCGAACCGTAAATGGTCCTGGTCCTAAGCTTAAGGGAGCGGTGAGGCTGCAGAGCGCGAGGGAGCGGTGCGGCTGCAGAGCGCGAGGGAGCGGTGCAGCTGCAGAGCGCGAGGGAGCGGTGCAGCTGCAGAGCGCGAGGAAGCGATGCAGCTGCAGAGCGCGAAGGAGCGGTGCAGCTGCAGAGCGCGAAGGAGCGGTGCAGCTGCAGAGCGCGAGGGAGCGGTACAGCTGCAGAGCGTGAGGGAGCTGCTGGAGAGCACGAGGGAGGGGTGCAGCTGCAGGAGAGCACGAGGGAGCGGCGCGGCGCAGCTGCTGGAGAGCACAAGGGAGGGGTGCAGCTGCAGGAGAGCACGAGGGAGCGGCGCGGCGCAGCTGCTGGAGAGCATGAGGGAGCGGCACTGCTGCTTCAGAGCACGAGGGAGTGGTGAAGCTGCAGAAGAACATTGGAAAGTAAAATATTTATAATTCATGTTGAGTTTAGCACCCTTGAATATATACGGTCGGATTAGCGCACGAGTATGGGTGTTAGTTTTTTTAATTTCTCTTGTAAGGCGTATCCAGTCCACGGATCATCCATTACTTGTGGGATATTCTCCTTCCCAACAGGAAGTTGCAAGAGGATCACCCACAGCAGAGCTGCTATATAGCTCCTCCCCTAACTGCCATATCCAGTCATTCTCTTGCAACTCTCAACAAGCATGGAGGTAGTAAGAGAGAAGTGGTGTAACGTAGTTGTTTTTTTTTCTTCAATCAAAAGTTTGTTATTTTTAAATGGTACCGGAGTTGTACTATTTTGTCCCAGGCAGAAAATAGAAGAAGAATCTGCCTGTGATTTCTATGATCTTAGCAGGTTGTAACTAAGATCCATTGCTGTTCTCACACATGACTGAAGAGAGAGGTAACTTCAGCGGGGGAATGGCGTGCAGGTTATCCTGCTATAAGGTATGTGCAGTTAAAAATTTTTCTAGATGTGAATGCTAGAAAATGCTGCTGATACCAGATTTATGTAAGGTAAGCCTGAATACAGTGATTTAATAGCGACTGGTTTCATGCTTACTTTCTGAGGTAATACTCTTATTGATTTGCAATATAAAACGTTTGCTGGCATGTTTAAATGTTTTTATATATACTTTGGTGATAAAACTTTATTGGGGCCTAGTTTTTTTCCACATGGCTGGCTTAAATTTGCCTAGAAACAGTTTCCTGAGGCTTTCCACTGTGTTACTATGAGTGGGAGGGGCCTAATTTAGAGCTTTTTTGCGCAGTAACTTTTACAGACTGAGACATCCAGCTTCCTACAGGAGTCCCATGAATGCTATAGGACCTCTCTCAAGGGCTCTTTGGCTTTCCAAAATTGTTTGTTGGGGAAGGTAGGCCCACAGCAAGGCTGTGGCAGTTTGGTGTGCTGTTAAAAAACGTCTATCGTTTTTTTTATTCGTTTTTTGAACTAAGGGGTTAATCATCCATTTGCCAGTGGGTGCAATGCTCTGTTAGCTTATTATACACACTGTAAAAATTTCGTTTGATTTACTGCTTTTTTCAGTTTTTCAAATTCTGACAAAATTTGTTTCTCTTAAAGGCACAGTACCGTTTTTATTTTTTGCTTGTTAACTTGATTTAAAGTGTTTTCCAAGCTTGCTGGTCTCATTGCTAGTCTGTTTAAACATAGACATAGAGGAAACTCCTTGTTCATTATGTTTAGAAGCCATGGTGGAACCCCCTCTTAGAATGTGTACCAAATGTACTGATTTCACTTTAAGTAATAAAGATCATATTCTGTCTTTAAAAAATTTATCACCAGAGGAATCTGACGAGGGGGAAGTTATGCCGACTAACTTGCCCCACGTGTCAGACCCTTTGACTCCCGCTCAAGGGACTCACGCTCTAATGGCGCCAAGTACATCTAGTGTGCCCATAGCGTTTACTTTACAAGACATGGCGGCGGTCATGGATAATACCCTGTCTGCGGTATTATCCAGACTACCTGGGTTTAGAGGAAAGCGAGACAGCTCTGGAGCTATGTCTGATACTCCCTCACAATATACAGAAGCTGAGGAAGGAGAGCTTCGTTCTGTGGGTGATGTTTCTGACTCAGGAAAAAAGATTCAACCTGATTCTGATATGTCTACATTTAAATTTAAGCTTGAACACCTCCGCGTGTTGCTCAGGGAGGTTTTAGCTGCTCTGAATGACTGTGATACAATTGCAGTGCCAGAAAAATTGTGTAGACTGGACAAATACTATTCAGTGCCGGTGTGCACTGATGTTTTTCCAATACCTAAAAGGTTTACAGAAATTATTACTAAGGAATGGGATAGACCAGGTGTGCCGTTCTCTCCCCCTCCTATTTTTAAGATAATGTTTCCAATAGATGCCACCACACGGGACTTATGGCAGACAGTCCCTAAGGTGGAGGGAGCAGTTTCTACCCAAGCTAAGCGTACTTCTATCCCTGTCGAGGACAGTTGGGCTTTCTCAGATCCAATGGATAAAAAGTTAGAGGGTTACCTTAAGAAAATGTTTATTCAACAAGGTTTTATTCTACAGCCCCTTGCATGCATTGCTGCAGTCACTGCTGCTGCGGTTTTCTGGTTTGAGTCTCTGGAAGAGGCTTTACAGGTAGAGACCCCATTGGTTGACATACTTGAAAAGCTTAGAGCACTTAAGCTAGCCAATTCTTTTGTTTCTGATGCCATTGTTCATTTGACTAAACTAACGGCTAAAAATTCTGGTTTTGCTATTCAAGCGCGCAGGGCGCTATGGCTTAAATCATGCTCAGCTGACGTTACTTCAAAGTCTAAGCTGCTTAACATTCCCTTCAAGGGGCAAACCTTATTCGGGCCTGGTTTGAAGGAGATCATTTCTGATATCACTGGAGGAAAAGGTCATGCCCTTCCTCAGGATAGGTCCAAATCAAGGACCAAACAGACTAATTTTCGTGCCTTTCGAAACTTCAAGGCGAGTACGGCATCAACTTCCTCTAATACAAAACAAGAGGGAACTTTTGCCCAGTCCAAGTCGGTCTGGAGACCTAACCAGACCTGGAACAAAGGTAAGCAGGCCAAAAAGCCTGCTGCTGCCCCTAAGACAGCATGAAGTATCAGCCCCCTATCCGGTAAAGGATCTAGTAGGGGGCAGACTTTCGCTCTTCTCCCAGGCTTGGGCAAGAGATGTCCAGGATCACTGGGCGTTGGAAATTGTATCCCAGTGGTCTCTTCTGGACTTCAAAGCTTCTCCTCCAAAAGGGAGATTTCACCTTTCACAATTATCTGCAAACCAGATAAAGAGAGAGGCATTCTTACACTGTGTTCAAGACCTCCTAGTTATGGGAGTGATCCATCCAGTTCCACAGGAGGAACAAGGACAGGGATTTTATTCAAATCTGTTTGTGAATCCCAAAAAAGAGGGAACCTTCAGACCAATTTTAGATCTCAAGATTTTAAACAAATTCCTCAGAGTTCCATCATTCGTACCATCCTACCTATGATCCAGGAGGGTCAATACATGACTACAGTTGATTTAAAGGATGCTTATGTTCACATTCCAATACACAAAGATCATCATCGGTGTCTCAGGTTTGCCTTCCTGAACAGGCATTACCAGTTTGTAGCTCTTCCCTTTGGGTTAGCTACAGCCCCAAGAATCTTTACAAAGGTTCTGGGGTCACTTCTGGCGGTCCTAAGGGCATAGCAGTGGACCCTTATTTAGACAACATTCTGATACAGGCGTCAAATTTCCAAATTGCCAAGTCTCAGGACATAGTTCTGGCATTTCTGAGGTCGCATGGGTGGAAGGTGAACGAGGAAAAGAGTTCTCTATCCCCTCTCACAAGAGTCTCCTTTCTGGGAACTCTTAATAGATTCTGTAGAAATGAGGATTTACCTGACAGAGTCCAGGTTATCAAAACTTCTAAATTCCTGCCGTGTTCTTTATTCCACTTCTCGCCCTTCGGTGGCTCAGTGTATGGTGTATGGAAGTAATCGGCTTAATGGTATCGACAATGGACATAGTGCCGTTTGCACGTCTACATCTCAGACCGCTGCAACTATGCATGCTCAGTCAGTGGAATGGGGATTACACAGATTTGTTCCTTCTACTAAATCTGGATCAAGAGACCAGGGATTCTCTTCTCTGGTGGCTATCTCGGGTCCATCTGTCCAAGGGAATGACCTTTCGCAGGCCAGATTGGACAATAGTAACAACAGATGCCAGCCTTCTAGGTTCCCTAGCGATGTTAGAAGTCTCAAAGATAATTTGCTGGGCAGAGATTCACTCTTGCCACCTATCAGCTATCCATATCCCAGGTGTAGAGAACTGTGAGGCGGATTTTCTAAGACGACAGACTTTTCATCCGGGGGAGTGGGAACTCCATCCGGAGGTGTTTGCACAATTGATTCATCATTGGGGCAAACCAGAACTGGATCTCATGGCGTCTCGCCAGAACGCCAAGCTTCCTTGTTACGGATCCAGGTCCAGGGACCCCAAGGCAACGCTGATAGATGCTCTAGCAGTGCCTTTGTCCTTCAACCGGGCTTATGTGTTTCCACCGTTTCCTCTGCTCCCTTGTCTGATTGCCAAAATCAAGCAGGAGAGAGCATTGGTGATCTTGATAGCGCCTGCGTGGCCACGCAGGACTTGGTATGCAGATCTGGTGGACATGTCATCCTTTCCACCATGGACTCTGCCGCTGAGACAGGACCTTCTACTTCAAGGTCCTTTCAACCATCCAAATCTAATTTCTCTGAGGCTGACTGCCTGGAGATTGAACGCTTGATTTTATCTAAGCGTGGTTTCTCCAAGTCAGTCATTGATACCTTAATTCAGGCACGAAAGCCTGTCATAAGATATGGCGTAAATATCTTTATTGGTGTGAATCCAAGGGCTACTCATGGAGTAAGTTCAGGATTCCCAGGATATTATCTTTTCTCCAAGAAGGATTGGAGAAAGGATTGTCAGCTAGTTCCTTAAAGGGACAGATTTCTGCGCTGTCTATTCTTTTGCACAAGCGTCTGGCGGATGTTCCAGACGTTCAGGCATTTTGTCAGGCTTTAGTTAGTATCAAGCCTGTGTTTAAACCTGTTGCTCCACCTTGGAGCTTAAATTTGGTTCTTAAAGTTCTTCAGGGGGTTCCGTTTGAACCTCTTCATTCCATAGATATCAAACTTTTATCTTGGAAAGTTCTTTTTTTGGTAGCTATTTCCTCGGCTCGTAGAGTCTCCGAGTTATCTTCCTTACAATGTGATTCTCCTTATCTGATCTTCCATGCAGATAAGGTAGTTCTGCGTACCAAACCTGGGTTTTTACCTAAGGTGGTATCTACTAAGAATATCAATCAGGAGATTGTTGTTCCATCATTGTGTCCCAATCCTTCTTCAAAGAAGGAACGTCTATTACACAATCTTGACGTGGTTCGTGCTTTAAAGTATTATTTACAAGCTACTAAGGATTTTCGTCAAACATCTGCTTTGTTTGTAGTCTACTCTCGACAGAGGAGAGGCCAAAGGGCTTCGGCAACCTATCTTTCGTTTTGGCTAAGAAGTATAATCCGCTTAGCTTATGAGACTGCTGGCCAGCAGTCTCCTGAAAGGATTACAGCTCATTCTACTAGAACTGTGGCTTCCACATGGGCCTTTAAAAATGAGGCTTCTGTTGAACAGATTTGCAAGGCGGCGACTTGGTCTTCGCTTCATACTTTTTCAAAATTCTATAAATTTGATACTTTTGCTTCTTCGGAGGCTATTTTTGGGAGAAAGGTTTTACAGGCAGTGGTACCTTCCGTTTAAGTACCTGCCTTGTCCCTCCCTTCATCCGTGTACTTTAGCTTTGGTATTGGTATCCCACAAGTAATTGATGATCCATGGACTGGATACACCTTACAAGAGAAAACATAATTTATGCTTACCTGATAAATTTATTTCTCTTGTGGTGTATCCAGTCCACGGCCCGTCCTGTCATTTTAAGGCAGGTATTTTTTAAATTCTAAACTTCAGTCACCACTGCACCCTATGGTTTCTCCTTTCTCTGCTTGTCTTCGTTCGAATGACTGGATATGGCAGTTAGGGGAGGAGCTATATAGCGGCTCTGCTGTGGGTGATCCACTTCCTGTTGGGAAGGAGAATATCCCACAAGTAATGGATGATCCGTGGACTGGATACACCACAAGATAAATAAATTTATCAGGTAAGCATAAATTATGTTTTTTTTTTCGGTTTTCATGCTCCATTGACTTCTACGGGAGAAGAAGTTAACGAGGTTGCGATAATTTTTTGGGCGCGTCAGGTTTATGCTCTCGCTCAAACTTTTTTTATTTTCAATCTGCGCAACCTGACGAGCCCAAAAAGCCTCTGTCTTGTGAAGTTAACGCGAGAGCAGAATTCAAATGTGCACTCCACTCTTAAAATCTAGCCCATAGTTTATACCTTTTTAAATCCGATTTAGTAATACAGTGGATCACTTTAAATATAGTTAAAATCCGTTTTAAACAACTTTCCAGTAGCAATGCACTGCTGGGACATAACTGAGCACATCCCCCAGATAGCTCCCAGTAAAGTATTACTGCTCCTGATCCTAACTATGTTTGCTCTTTAAAAAAGGATACCAAAGAACAAAGCAAATTTGATCATAGAAGTAAAATGGAAAGATGTTTAAAATTGCCTGCTTAAAGGGACATTGAACCCAAATTTTTTCTTTCGCGATTCAGATAGAGCTTGACATCAGATAGAGCTTGACATTTTAAGCAACTTTCTAATTTACTCCTATTATCAAATTTTCTTCATTCTCTTGCTATCTTTATTTGAAATGCAAGAATGTAAGTTTAGATGCCGGCCCATTTTTGGTGAACAACCTGGGTTGTTCTTGCTGATTGGTGGATAAATTTATCCACCAATTAAAAAGTGCTGTCCAGAGTGCTGAACCTAAAAAAAAGCTCAGATGCCTTCATTTTCAAATAAAGATAGCAAGAGAACAAAGAAAATTTGATAATAGGAGTAAATTAAAAAGTTGCTTAAAATTGCATGCTCTATCTGAATCGTGAAAGAAAAAATTTGGGTTCAGTGTCCCTTTAATTTTATTTTGGACTTTGCCATCCCTTTAAATAGGCAGGTATGTTACAATATTGAGCAATGTGATTGGCGGTTGACAATTTGAAATTGACTGTTACACGAAACAACTGGGGATATTAGGCAGTTCTGATGAAATCCCAAGTAAGGTATGAAAACATGTTGGTTACAAATGTTGCGCCTAGAAGCTTTTTAAATGGCCAAATAAAGTGACGGACTTTAAACTTCTATGACTAATTTATGCTTACCGACCAGTGGAGCAATAGAATCTGTCTATCATAAAAAAATGATATGCAGAGTACATTTAATATTTTATTTATATTGTGTTTCCTGCAATACTTCTGCAAACTGTGCTTATTTTACTCCTCGCAGATGTGCCAGAGTGCACCCTACATATTTTAATAAATGCAGCCGTTTTTCTGGCCTTGCAATGTGTGAGTGATTGCTTAGTACAGTGCAGCAGATTAGGCACACTAAATAAGACCAGATAGATCTACTTATGGGGCCACTAAATACAATAGAATTAAATAACTGACAAATACACAATAAAAAGAAAATACTATTGCACTTACTTTGAATTTGAAATAACCAATAGAATATTTTCTGGCAAATTTAAAAATGAATCCAATTTTCCTCCCCCCCCCGTACCATGTGACAGCCATCAGCCAATCACAAAATGCATATGCACATATACTGTGAACTTTTGCACTTGCTCGGTAGGAGCTGAAGCCTCAAAGTGTGCATATAAAAAGAATGTGCACATTACAGGGAGGCATATGCTTTTCAACAAAGGATTTCAGGAGAACAAAACAAATTAGATAATAGTAGTAAATTGGAAAGTTGTTTACAATTACAAGCTCTATCTGAATTCTTAAAGAAAAAAATGGATTGGGGTTTCATGTCCCTTCTTATCCCTTTAACACTCCTTTGTTCTACCCCTTTGAACCATACTTGTCACAAAAGCTTATGGAAAGATATTGAGCAACCTTTCCTAAATGTATTTTAAAGTGACAGTCAACACCAGAATGTTTGTTGTTTTAAAATATAGATAATCCCTTAATTACCCACTCCCCAGTTTTGCATAACCAACACAGTTATAATTATACACGGTTTACCTCTGTAATTACCTTGTATGGAAGCCTCAGCAGACTGCCCGCTTATTTCAGTTCTTTTGACACACTTGCATTTTAGCCAATCAGAGCTGTCTCCATGGTAAATTCATGTGCATGAGCTCAATGTTATCTATATGAAACACATGAACTATTGCCCTCTAGTGGTGAAAAACTATCAAAATGCATTTAGATTAGAGGTGGCCTTCAAGGTCTAAGAAATTAGCATATGAGCCTCCTAGGTTTAGCTTTCAACTAAGAATACCATGAGTACAAAGCAAAATTGGTGATAAAAGTAAATTGGAAAGTTGTTTAAAATTACATGCCCTCTTTGAATCATGAAAGTTTTTTTTGGACATGACTGTCCCTTTAATTTGAATTTTCTAAAGATTGTTTTATTTGATCATATTTACTTCAATTAGGCCTTAAAGGTTCTCACTGCTCTGGGACCCCCGTTTTTTTTCCATGCTGAAAGATACTAATAGCTGCATCTTCTTTTTTTTTTTCTTCTTCATTTAGTTCTATTATACAACTTATTGGTTGTATTAGAGATTTTTTGAGACAACTAAACGTTTGTTCATCAGCTGTGTTTGGGGTCCTGCTGATGATTCATCTTTACATGTTTGGGTCTCTCTTCGTTCTCTTGCTTTTTCTTATCCTTACTTTCTCTTGTTAAGTGTAGTCAGTCCACGGGTCATCCATTACTTATGGGATTATATCTCCTTCCCAACAGGAAGTTGCAAGAGGATCACCCAAGCAGAGTTGCCATATAGCTCCTCCCCTCACATGTCATATCCAGTCATTCTCTTGCAACTCAACATAGATAGGTCGTTGTGAGAGGTCTGTGGTGTTTTTTAAACTTAGTTTATGTCTTCAATCAAAAGTTTATTTTAAATGGCACCGGAGTGTGCTGTTTGTTCTCAGGCAGTATTAGAAGAAGAATCTGCCTGCGTTTTCTATGATCTTAGCAGGTAACTAAGATCCACTGGCTGTTTCTCGCACATTCTGAGGAGTGAGGTAACTTCAGAAAGGGGAATAGCATGCGGGGCCCCCCTGCAAACGAGGTATGTGCAGTAAATTATTTTTCTAAGGAATGGAATTGACTAGAAAATACTGCTGTTACCAATGTAATGTAAGTACAGCCTTGAATGCAGTGGTAGCGACTGGTATTAGGCTGATGAGTGTACGTGCACTGAAGTATTTTTCTAGGGAATGGAATTTGTCTAAGAAAATACTGTTAATGCTGAAGTAATGTTTGAGCCTTTACTGCAGTAAAAGCGACTGGTAGCAGGCTTATTAATAACACTTCATAATCTTTTAATGTTCAAAACGTTTACTGGCATGTTAATCGTTTTTCTCCAACATAGGTGTGTCCGGTCCACGGCGTCATCCTTACTTGTGGGATATTCTCTTCCCCAACAGGAAATGGCAAAGAGCCCAGCAAAGCTGGTCACATGATCCCTCCTAGGCTCCGCCTACCCCAGTCATTCTCTTTGCCGTTGTACAGGCAACATCTCCACGGAGATGGCTTAGAGTTTTTTAGTGTTTAACTGTAGTTTTTCATTATTCAATCAAGAGTTTGTTATTTTCAAATAGTGCTGGTACGTACTATTTACTCAGAAACAGAAAAGAGATGAAGAATTCTGTTTGTATGAGGAAAATGATTTTAGCAACCGTAACTAAAATCCATGGCTGTTCCACACAGGACTGTTGAGAGCAATTAACTTCAGTTGGGGGAACAGTTTGCAGTCCCTTGCTGCTTGAGGTATGACACATTCTAACAAGACGATGTAATGCTGGAAGCTGTCATTTTCCCTATGGGATCCGGTAAGCCATGTTTATTACGATTGTAAATAAGGGCTTCACAAGGGCTTATTTAAACTGTAGACTTTTTCTGGGCTAAATCGATTGATTATTAACACATATTTAGCCTTGAGGAATCATTTTATCTGGGTATTTTGATATAATAATATCGGCAGGCACTGTTTTAGACACCTTATTCTTTAGGGGCTTTCCCAAAGCATAGGCAGAGTCTCATTTTCGCGCCGGTGTTGCGCACTTGTTTTTGAGAATGGCATGCAGTCGCATGTGAGAGGAGCTCTGATACTTATAAAAGACATCTGAAGGCGTCATTTGGTATCGTATTCCCCTTTGGGTTTGGTTGGGTCTCAGCAAAGCAGATACCAGGGACTGTAAAGGGGTTTAAAGCTTAAAACGGCTCCGGTTCCGTTATTTTAAGGGTTAAAGCTTCCAAAATTGGTGTGCAATATTTTCAAGGCTTTAAGACGCTGTGGTGAAAATTTGGTGAATTTTGAACAATTCCTTCATGTTTTTTCGCAATTGCAGTAATAAAGTGTGTTCAGTTTAAAATTTAAAGTGACAGTAACGGTTTTATTTTAAAACGTTTTTTGTACTTTCTGATCAAGTTTATGCCTGTTTAACATGTCTGAACTACCAGATAGACTGTGTTCTGAATGCAGATAAGGTGGTTTTACGTACTAAACCTGGTTTTCTTCCAAAAGTTGTTTCTAACAAAAACATTAACCAGGAGATTATCGTACCTTCTCTGTGTCCAAAACCAGTTTCAAAGAAGGAACGTTTGTTGCACAATTTGGATGTTGTTCGCGCTCTGAAATTCTATTTAGATGCTACAAAGGATTTTAGACAAACATCTTCCTTGTTTGTTGTTTATTCAGGTAAAAGGAGAGGTCAAAAAGCAACTTCTACCTCTCTCTCCTTTTGGATTAAAAGCATCATCAGATTGGCTTACGAGACTGCCGGACGGCAGCCTCCCGAAAGAATCACAGCTCATTCCACTAGGGCTGTGGCTTCCACATGGGCCTTCAAGAACGAGGCTTCTGTTGATCAGATATGTAGGGCAGCGACTTGGTCTTCACTGCACACTTTTACCAAATTTTACAAGTTTGATACTTTTGCTTCTTCTGAGGCTATTTTTGGGAGAAAGGTTTTGCAAGCCGTGGTGCCTTCCATTTAGGTGACCTGATTTGCTCCCTCCCTTCATCCGTGTCCTAAAGCTTTGGTATTGGTTCCCACAAGTAAGGATGACGCCGTGGACCGGACACACCTATGTTGGAGAAAACAGAATTTATGTTTACCTGATAAATTTCTTTCTCCAACGGTGTGTCCGGTCCACGGCCCGCCCTGGTTTTTTTTTTTTAATCAGGTCTGATATTTTATTTTCTTTAACTACAGTCACCACGGTACCATATGGTTTCTCCTATGCAAATATTCCTCCTTAACGTTGGTCGAATGACTGGGGTAGGCGGAGCCTAGGAGGGATCATGTGACCAGCTTTGCTGGGCTCTTTGCCATTTCCTGTTGGGGAAGAGAATATCCCACAAGTAAGGATGACGCCGTGGACCGGACACACCGTTGGAGAAAGAAATTTATCAGGTAAACATAAATTCTGTTTCTTTCATGTAATTAACAAGAGTCCATGAGCTAGTGACGTATGGGATATACATTCCTACCAGGAGGGGCAAAGTTTCCCAAACCTTAAAATGCCTATAAATACACCCCTCACCACACCCACAAATCAGTTTTACAAACTTTGCCTCCAAGGGAGGTGGTGAAGTAAGTTTGTGCTAGATTCTACGTTGATATGCGCTCCGCAGCAAGTTGGAGCCCGGTTTTCCTCTCAGCGTGCAGTGAATGTCAGAGGGATGTGAGGAGAGTATTGCCTATTGAATGCAGTGATCTCCTTCTACGGGGTCTATTTCATAAGGTTCTCTGTTATCGGTCGTAGAGATTCATCTCTTACCTCCCTTTTCAGATCGACGATATACTCTTATATTTACCATTTCCTCTACTGATTCTCGTTTCAGTACTGGTTTGGCTTTCTACAAACATGTAGATGAGTGTCCTGGGGTAAGTAAGTCTTATTTTCTGTGACACTCTAAGCTATGGTTGGGCACTTTATTTATAAAGTTCTAAATATATGTATTCAAACATTTATTTGCCTTGACTCAGAATGTTCAACTTTCCTTATTTCCAGACAGTCAGTTTCATATTTGGGATTATGCTTTAATTATCATATTTTTCTTACCTCAAAAATTTGACTTTTTCCCTGTGGGCTGTTAGGCTCGCGGGGGCTGAAAATGCTTCATTTTATTGCGTCATTCTTGGCGCGGACTTTTTTGGCGCAAAAATTCTTTTCGTTTCCGGCGTCATACGTGTCGCCGGAAGTTGCGTCATTTTTTTGACGTTATTTTGCGCCAAAAATGTCGGCGTTCCGGATGTGGCGTCATTTTTGGCGCCAAAAGCATTTAGGCGCCAAATAATGTGGGCGTCTTATTTGGCGCCAAAAAATATGGGCGTCGTTTTTGTCTCCACATTATTTCAGTCTCATTTTTCATTTGCTTCTGGTTGCTAGAAGCTTGATGTTTGGCATTTTTTTCCCATTCCTGAAACTGTCTTATAAGGAATTTGATCTATTTTGCTTTATATGTTGTTTTTTCTCTTACATATTGCAAGATGTCTCACGTTGCATCTGAGCCAGAAGAAACTACAGGAAAACCTCTGCCTGCTGGATCTACCAAAGCTAAGTGTATCTGCTGTAAACTTTTGGTAGCTATTCCTCCAGCTGTTGTTTGTATTAAATGTCATGACAAACTTGTTAATGCAGATAATATTTCCTTTAGTGATGTACCATTGCCTGTTGCAGTTCCCTCAACATCTAAGGTGCAGAATGTTCCTGATAACATAAGAGATTTTGTTTCTGAATCCATAAAGAAGGCTTTGTCTGTTATTTCTCCTTCTAGTAAACGTAAAAAGTCTTTTAAATCTTCTCTCTCTACAGATGAATTTTTAAATGAACACCATCATTCTGATTCTTTGGACTCTTCTGGTTCAGAGGATTCTGTCTCAGAGATTGATGCTGATAAATCTTCATATTTATTTAAGATGGAATTTATTCGCTCTTTACTTAAAGAAGTACTAATTGCTTTAGAAATAGAGGATTCTAGTCCTCTTGATACTAATTCTATACGTTTGGATAAGGTTTTTAAAGCTCCTGCGGTTATTCCAGAAGTCTTTCCTGTTCCTAATGCTATTTCTGCAGTAATTGCTAAGGAATGGGATAGATTGGGTAATTCATTTACTCCTTCTAAACGTTTTAAGCAATTATATCCTGTTCCGCCTGACAGATTAGAATTTTGGGACAAAATCCCTAAAGTTGATGGGGCTATTTCTACCCTTGCTAAACGTACTACCATTCCTACATCAGATGGTACCTCGTTTAAGGATCCTTTAGATAGAAAAATTGAATCTTTTCTAAGAAAAGCTTATCTATGTTCAGGTAATCTTCTTAGACCTGCTATATCATTGGCTGATGTTGCTGCAGCTTCAACTTTTTGGTTGGAAACTCTAGCGCAACAAGTAACAAATCGTGATTCTCATGATATTATTATTCTTCTCCAGCATGCTAATAATTTCATCTGTGATGCCATTTTTGATATTATTAGAGTTGATGTTAGATTTATGTCTCTGGCTATCTTAGCCAGAAGAGCTTTATGGCTTAAGACTTGGAATGCTGATATGGCTTCTAAATCAACTCTACTTTCCATTTCTTTCCAGGGAAACAAATTATTTGGTTCTCAGTTGGATTCTATTATTTCAACTGTTACTGGTGGGAAAGGAACTTTTTTACCACAGGATAAAAAGTCTAAAGGTAAAAACAGGGCTAACAATCGTTTTCGTTCCTTTCGTTTCAACAAAGATCAAAAGCCTGATCCTTCGTCCTCAGGAGCAGTTTCAGTTTGGAAACCATCTCCAGTCTGGAATAAATCCAAGCCTGCTAGAAAGGCAAAGCCTGCTTCTAAGTTCACATGAAGGTACGGCCCTCATTCCAGTTCAGCTGGTAGGGGGCAGGTTACGTTTTTTCAAAGAAATTTGGATCAGTTCTGTTCACAATCTTTGGATTCAGAACATTGTTTCAGAAGGGTACAGGATTGGTTTCAAGATGAGACCTCCTGCAAAGAGATTTTTTCTTTCCCATGTCCCAGTAAATCCAGTGAAAGCTCAAGCATTTCTGAATTGTGTTTCAGATCTAGAGTTGGCTGGAGTAATTATGCCAGTTCCAGTTCCGGAACAGGGGATGGGGTTTTATTCAAATCTCTTCATTGTACCAAAGAAGGAGAATTCCTTCAGACCAGTTCTGGATCTAAAATTATTGAATCGTTATGTAAGGATACCAACGTTCAAGATGGTAACTGTAAGGACTATATTGCCTTTTGTTCAGCAAGGGAATTATATGTCCACAATAGATTTACAGGATGCATATCTGCATATTCCGATTCATCCAGATCATTATCAGTTCCTGAGATTCTCTTTTCTAGACAAGCATTACCAATTTGTGGCTCTACCGTTTGGCCTTGCTACAGCTCCAAGAATTTTCACAAAGATTCTCGGTGCCCTTCTGTCTGTAATCAGAGAACAGGGTATTGTGGTATTTCCTTATTTGGACGATATCTTGGTACTTGCTCCGTCTTTACATTTAGCAGAGTCTCATACGAATCGACTTGTGTTGTTTCTTCAAGATCATGGTTGGAGGATCAATTTACCAAAAAGTTCTTTGATTCCTCAAACAAAGGTAACCTTTCTGGGTTTCCAGATAGATTCAGTGTCCATGACTTTGTCTTTAACAGACAAGAGATGTCTAAAATTGATTACAGCCTGTCGAAACCTTCAGTCTCAATCATTCCCTTCGGTAGCCTTATGCATGGAAATTCTAGGTCTTATGACTGCTGCATCGGACGCGATCCCCTTTGCTCGTTTTCACATGCGACCTCTTCAGCTCTGTATGCTGAACCAATGGTGCAGGGATTACACGAAGATATATCAATTAATATCTTTAAAACCGATTGTTCGGCACTCTCTAACGTGGTGGACAGATCACCATCGTTTAATTCAGGGGGCTTCTTTTGTTCTTCCGACCTGGACTGTAATTTCAACAGATGCAAGTCTCACAGGTTGGGGAGCTGTGTGGGGATCTCTGACGGCACAAGGAGTTTGGGAATCTCAGGAGGTGAGATTACCGATCAATATCTTGGAACTCCGTGCAGTTTTCAGAGTTCTTCAGTTTTGGCCTCTTCTGAAGAGAGAATCGTTCATTTGTTTTCAGACAGACAATGTCACAACTGTGGCATACATCAATCATCAAGGAGGGACTCACAGTCCTCTGGCTATGAAAGAAGTATCTCGAATTTTGGTTTGGGCGGAATCCAGCTCCTGTCTAATCTCTGCGGTTCATATCCCAGGTGTAGACAATTGGGAAGCGGATTATCTCAGTCGCCAAACGTTGCATCCGGGCGAATGGTCTCTTCACCCAGAGGTATTTCTTCAGATTGTTCAAATGTGGGGGCTCCCAGAGATAGATCTGATGGCCGCTCATCTAAACAAGAAACTTCCCAGGTATCTGTCCAGATCCCGGGATCCTCAGGCGGAGGCAGTGGATGCATTATCACTTCCTTGGAAGTATCATCCTGCCTATATCTTTCCGCCTCTAGTTCTTCTTCCAAGAGTAATCTCCAAGATTCTGAGGGAATGCTCGTTTGTTCTGCTAATAGCTCCGGCATGGCCTCACAGGTTTTGGTATGCGGATCTTGTCCGGATGGCATCTTGCCAACCATGGACTCTTCCGTTAAGACCAGACCTTCTGTCTCAAGGTCCTTTTTTCCATCCGGATCTGAAATCCTTAAATTTAAAGGTATGGAGATTGAACGCTTGATTCTTGGTCATAGAGGTTTCTCTGACTCCGTGATTAATACTATGTTACAGGCTCGTAAATCTGTATCTCGAGAGATATATTATAGAGTCTGGAAGACTTATATTTCTTGGTGTCTTTCTCATCATTTTTCTTGGCATTCTTTTAGAATACCGAGAATTTTACAGTTTCTTCAGGATGGTTTAGATAAGGGTTTGTCCGCGAGTTCTTTGAAAGGACAAATCTCCGCTCTTTCTGTTCTTTTTCACAGAAAGATTGCTATTCTTCCTGATATTCATTGTTTTGTACAAGCTTTGGTTCGTATAAAACCTGTCATTAAGTCAATTTCTCCTCCATGGAGTTTGAATTTGGTTTTGGGAGCTCTTCAAGCTCCTCCGTTTGAACCTATGCATTCATTGGACATTAAATTACTTTCTTGGAAAGTTTTGTTCCTTTTGGCCATCTCTTCTGCTAGAAGAGTTTCTGAATTATCTGCTCTTTCGTGTGAGTCTCCTTTTCTGATTTTTCATCAGGATAAGGCGGTGTTGCGAACTTCTTTTGAATTTTTACCTAAAGTTGTGAATTCCAACAACATTAGTAGAGAAATTGTGGTTCCTTCATTATGTCCTAATCCTAAGAATTCTAAGGAGAAATCATTGCATTCTTTGGATGTTGTTAGAGCTTTGAAATATTATGTTGAAGCTACGAAATCTTTCCGTAAGACTTCTAGTCTATTTGTTATCTTTTCCGGTTCTAGGAAAGGCCAGAAAGCTTCTGCCATTTCTTTGGCATCTTGGTTGAAATCTTTGATTCATCTTGCCTATGTTGAGTCGGGTAAAATTCCGCCTCAAAGAATTACAGCTCATTCTACTAGGTCAGTTTCTACTTCCTGGGCGTTTAGGAATGAAGCTTCGGTTGACCAGATCTGCAAAGCAGCAACTTGGTCCTCTTTGCATACTTTTACTAAATTCTACCATTTTGATGTATTTTCTTCTTCTGAAGCAGTTTTTGGTAGAAAAGTTCTTCAGGCAGCGGTTTCAGTTTGAATCTTCTGCTTATGTTTTTTGTTAAACTTTATTTTGGGTGTGGATTATTTTCAGCAGGAATTGGCTGTCTTTATTTTATCCCTCCCTCTCTAGTGACTCTTGTGTGGAAAGATCCACATCTTGGGTAGTCATTATCCCATACGTCACTAGCTCATGGACTCTTGTTAATTACATGAAAGAAAACATAATTTATGTAAGAACTTACCTGATAAATTCATTTCTTTCATATTAACAAGAGTCCATGAGGCCCACCCTTTTTTGTGGTGGTTATGATTTTTTTGTATAAAGCACAATTATTCCAATTCCTTATTTTATATGCTTCGCACTTTTTTTCTTATCACCCCACTTCTTGGCTATTCGTTAAACTGATTTGTGGGTGTGGTGAGGGGTGTATTTATAGGCATTTTAAGGTTTGGGAAACTTTGCCCCTCCTGGTAGGAATGTATATCCCATACGTCACTAGCTCATGGACTCTTGTTAATATGAAAGAAATGAATTTATCAGGTAAGTTCTTACATAAATTATGTTTTTTGTGAGGTACTTGGTGATAAAACTTATTGGGGCATGATTTTTCCACATGGCTAACGTTTATTTCTGCATAGAAACAGTTAACTGAGATTTCCCACTGTTGTAATATGAGTGGGAGGGGCCTATTTTAGCGCTTTTTTGCGCAGTAAAAATTCAGTCACAGTTTTCCTACTTCATCCTCCATGATCCAGGACGTCCCTAGAGAGCTCAGGGGTCTTCAAAATTCATTTTGAGGGAGGTAATCAGTCACAGCAGGCCTGTGACAGTGTGTTTGACTGTGATAAAAACGTTATTTGTTAAATTGATATCCGTTTTTGGGTATTAAGGGGTTAATCATCCATTTGCTGGTGGGTGCAATCCTTTGCTAATTTAATACATTTACTGTGAAATTTTGGTTGCTATAACTGATTTGGTTCATTGTTATTTCAACTGTGACAGCTTTTTGTGCTTCTTAAAGGCGCAGTAGCGTTTTTTATATTGCTTGTAAATTTATTGAAAGTATTTTCCAAGCTTGCTAGTCTCATTGCTAGTCTATTTAAACATGTCTGACACAGATGAATCTGCTTGTTCACTATGTTTGAAGGCCAATGTGGAGCCCCATAGAAATTTGTGTACTAAATGCATTGATGTCACTTTAAATAAAAGTCAATCTTTACATGTAAAGAAATTATCACCAGACAACGAGGGGGAAGTTATGCCGACTAACTCTCCACACGTGTCAGTACCTTCGCCTCCCGCTCAGGAGGTGCGTGATATTGTGGCGCCTAGTACATCAGAGAGGCCCATACAAATCACTTTGCAAGACATGGCTACTGTTATGACCGAGGTATTATCTAAATTGCCAGAATTAAGAGGCAAGCGCGATTGCTCGGGGTTAAGGACAGAGCGCGCTGATGATGGGAGAGCCATGTCTGATACTGCGTCACAATTTGCAGAACATGAGGACGGAGAGCTTCATTCTGTGGGTGACGGATCTGATCCAGGGAGACTGGATTCAGAGATTTCTAATAAAACCTCTGCGTACTGCTAGGGGAGGTATTAGCAGCTCTGAATGATTGTAACACGGTTGCAATTCCAGAGAAATTATGTAGGCTGGATAGATACTATGCGGTACCGGTGTGTACTGACGTTTTTCTATACCTAAGAGGCTTACAGAGATTATTAGCAAGGAGTGGGATAGGCCCGGTGTGCCCTTTCCCCCCCCCTCCTATATTTAGGAAAATGTTTCCAATAGACGCCACCACACGGGACTTATGGCAGACGGTCCCTAAGGTGGAGGGAGCAGTTTCTACTTTGGCTAAGCGTACTACTATCCCGGTGGAGGATAGTTGTGCTTTTTCAGATCCAATGGATAAAAAATTAGGTTACCTTAAGAAAATTTTTGTTCAACAAGGTTTTATCTTACAGCCCCTTGCATGCATTGCGCCTGTCACTGCTGCTGCAGCAGCATTCTGGTTTGAGTCTCTGGAAGAGGCCATTCGCACAGCTCCATTGGATGAGATTATGAACAAGCTTAAAGCACTTAAGCTAGCTAACGCATTTGTTTCTGATGCTGTTGTACTCTGGTTTCGCCATCCAAGCGCGCAGAGCGCTATGGCTTAAATCATGGTCAGCTGACGTGACTTCTAAATCTAAATTGCTTAATATTCCTTTCAAAGGGCAGACCTTGTTCGGGCCCGGCTTGAAAGAAATTATTGCTGACATTACTGGGGGTAAGGGTCATACTCTTCCTCAGGACAAGGCCAAATCTAAGGCCAAACAGTCTAATTTTCGTGCCTTTCGTAACTTCAAGGCAGGAGCAGCATCAACTTCCTCCGCTCCAAAACAGGAAGGAACTGTTGCTTGTTACAGACAGGGCTGGAAAGCTAACCAGTCCTGGAACAAGGGCAAGCAGGCCAGAAAACCTGCTTCTGCCCCTAAGACAGCATGAAGAGAGGGCCCCCTATCCGGAAACGGATCTAGTGGGGGGCAGACTATCTCTCTTCGCCCAGGCTTGGGCAAGAGATGTCCAGGATCCCTGGGCGTTGGAGATCATATCTCAGGGATACCTTCTGGACTTCAAAGCTTCTCCTCCACAAGGGAGATTTCATCTTTCAAGGTTATCAGCAAACCAAATAAAGAAAGAGGCGTTTCTACGCTGTGTACAAGACCTCTTATTAATGGGGGTGATCCACCCAGTTCCGCGGACGGAACAAGGGCAAGGATTTTACTCAAATCTGTTTGTGGTCCCCAAGAAAGAGGGAACCTTCAGACCAATCTTGGACCTAAAGATCTTAAACAAATTCCTAAGAGTTCCATCATTCAAAATGGAAACTATTCGAACCATCCTACCCATGATCCAAGAGGGTCAATACATGACCACAGTGGACTTAAAGGATGCCTACCTTCACATACCGATTCACAAAGATCATTATCGGTACCTAAGATTTGCCTTTCTAGACAGGCATT
Source organism: Bombina bombina (assembly GCF_027579735.1). Lineage (NCBI taxonomy): Eukaryota > Metazoa > Chordata > Amphibia > Anura > Bombinatoridae > Bombina > Bombina bombina. Next base: position 273,116,711 of record NC_069505.1, read on the forward strand.
ACCAGTTTGTAGCTCTTCCCTTCGGGTTAGCTACGGCCCCGAGAATCTTTACAAAGGTTCTGGGCTCTCTTCTGGCGGTACTAAGACCGCGAGGCATAGCGGTGGCTCCGTACCTAGACGACATTCTGATACAAGCGTCAAGTTTTCAAATTGCCAAGTCTCACACAGAGATAGTTCTGGCGTTTCTGAGGTCGCATGGCTGGAAGGTGAACGTGGAAAAGAGTTCTCTATTACCACTCACAAGGGTTCCCTTCCTAGGGACTCTTATAGATTCTATAGAGATGAAAATTTACCTGACGGAGTCCAGGTTATTAAAGCTTCAAAATACTTGCCGTGCCCTTCATTCCATTCCACACCCGTCAGTAGCTCAGTGCATGGAAGTAATCGGCTTAATGGTTGCGGCAATGGACATAGTACCATTTGCGCGCCTGCATCTCAGACCACTGCAATTGTGCATGCTCAGTCAGTGGAATGGGGATTACTCAGATTTGTCCCCTCTACTAAATCTGGATCAAGAGACCAGAGATTCTCTTCTATGGTGGCTTTCTCGGCCCCATCTGTCCAAGGGGATGACCTTTCGCAGGCCAGATTGGACGATTGTAACAACAGACGCCAGCCTTCTAGGTTGGGGCGCAGTCTGGAATTCCCTGAAGGCTCAGGGATCGTGGACTCAGGAGGAGAAACTCATCCCAATAAATATTCTGGAGTTAAGAGCAATATTCAATGCTCTTCTAGCTTGGCCTCAGTTAGCAACTCTGAGGTTCATCAGATTTCAGTCGGACAACATCACGACTGTGGCTTACATCAACCATCAAGGGGGAACCAGGAGTTCCCTAGCGATGTTGGAAGTCTCAAAGATAATTCGCTGGGCAGAGTCTCACTCTTGCCACCTGTCAGCGATCTACATCCCAGGCGTGGAGAACTGGGAGGCGGATTTTCTAAGTCGTCAGACTTTTCATCCGGGGGAGTGGGAACTTCATCCGGAGGTCTTCGCTCAACTGATTCATCGTTGGGGCAAACCAGATCTGGATCTCATGGCGTCTCGCCAGAACGCCAAGCTTCCTTGTTACGGATCCAGATCCAGGGACCCGGGAGCGGCGCTGATAGATGCTCTGACAGCCCCTTGGGTCTTCAACATGGCTTATGTGTTTTCACCATTCCCGATGCTGCCTCGGCTGATTGCCAAGATCAAACAGGAGAGAGCATCGGTGATTTTGGTAGCGCCTGCGTGGTCACGCAGGACCTGGTATGCAGACCTAGTGGACATGTCGTCCTGTCCACCATGGTCTCTGCCTCTGAGGCAGGACCTTCTAATTCAGGGTCCTTTCAACCATCCAAATCTAATTTCTCTGAGACTGACTGCATGGAGATTGACCGCTTGATTCGGAGTCGGTTATTGATACTTTAATACAGGCTCGGAAACCTGTTACCAGAAAAATTTACCATAAGATATGGCGTAAATATTTATATTGGTGCGAAGTTACTCATGGAGTAAGGTTAGGATTCCTAGGATATTGTCTTTTCTACAAGAGGGTTTAGAAAAGGGCTTATCTGCTAGTTCACTAAAGGGACAGATTTCTGCTCTGTCTATTCTTCTACACAAACGTCTGGCAGAAGTTCCAGATGTTCAGGCTTTTTGTCAGGCTTTGGCTAGGATTAAGCCTGTGTTTAAGACTGTTGCTCCGCCGTGGAGCTTAAACTTAGTTCTTAACGTTTTGCAAGGTGTTCCATTTGAACCCCTTCATTCCATTGATATCAAGCTGTTATCTTGGAAAGTTCTGTTTTTGATGGCTATTTCCTCGGCTCGAAGAGTCTCTGAGTTATCTGCCTTACATTGTGATTCTCCTTATCTAATTTTTCATTCAGACAAGGTAGTTCTGCGTACTAAACCTGGGTTCTTACCTAAGGTAGTTTCTAACAGGAATATCAATCAAGAGATTGTTGTTCCATCTTTGTGTCTTAATCCTTCTTCAAAGAAGGAACGACTTTTGCATAATCTGGACGTAGTCCGTGCCCTGAAGTTCTATTTGCAGGCAACTAAGGATTTTCGTCAAACTTCTTCTCTGTTTGTCGTTAACTCTGGACAGAGGAGAGGTCAAAAAGCTACCTCTCTCTCCTTTTGGCTTCGTAGCATCATACGTTTAGCCTATGAGACTGCTGGACAGCAGCCTCCTGAAAGAATTACAGCTCATTCCACTAGAGCTGTGGCTTCCACCTGGGCCTTTAAGAATGAGGCCTCTGTTGAACAGATTTGCAAGGCTGCAACTTGGTCTTCACTTCACACTTTTTCGAAATTTTACAAATTTGACACTTTTGCTTCTTCGGGGGCTATTTTTGGGAGAAAGGTTCTTCAGGCAGTGGTTCCTTCCGTTTAAAGTTCCTGCCTTGTCCCTCCCATCATCCGTGTACTTTTTGCTTTGGTATTGGTATCCCATAAGTAATGGATGACCCGTGGACTGACTACACTTAATAAGAGAAAACATAATTTATGCTTACCTGATAAATTTATTTCTCTTGTAGTGTAGTCAGACCACGGCCCGCCCTGTCTTTAAGGCAGGTTTAAATTTTAATTAAACTCCAGTCACCACTGCACCCTATGGTTTCTCCTTTCTCGTCTTGTTTCGGTCGAATGACTGGATATGACATGTGAGGGGAGGAGCTATATGGCAACTCTGCTTGGGTGATCCTCTTGCAACTTCCTGTTGGGAAGGAGATATAATCCCATAAGTAATGGATGACCCGTGGACTGACTACACTACAAGAGAAATAAATTTATCAGGTAAGCATAAATTATGTTTTTGCTTCTCTTATCAGGGGTTACTGAGTACTAGGGAGGTTGTTCACAAACACTGATACCAAAAAGCAATGATATCATATGTGAATAATTAACCTATTGCCTCCAAAAGACTTTTGAGAGGTACAAAAATGCATATGTCTTTATTCTGCATTTTATGTTAAAAGGAACGGAGGGTTCTGCTTGTATATATTGACTCTGAATGTGGAAAGTATTATCATATCCCAGTCTTTTTAATTCTACTTTATAGAGCAGGTTTGTATTGTTAGAATCTGCTGCTTCACAGGTTGCAGTATTATTTTCCCTGGTCTGACATACTGACTTAAAAGATGTTCTGATTCTTAACGTATGGAGAAAGCATACTAACCAGGTGAGGACTATTCATATTTCTTTGTATTCAGAATTGCAATTTCTCTTGTAAGGCGTATCCAGTCCACGGATCATCCATTACTTGTGGGATATTCTCATTCCCAACAGGAAGTTGCAAGAGGACACCCACAGCAGAGCTGTAATATAGCTCCTCCCCTAACCGTCATACCCAGTCATTCTCTTGCAACTCTCAACAAACAAGGACGTTGTAGGAGAGAGTGGTTAAATATAGCTAGTTTATTTTCTTCAATCAAAAGTTTGTTATTTTTAAATAGTACCGGAGTTGTGCTATTTTATCTCAGGCAGTAAATAGAAGAAGAATCTGCCTGAGGTTTCTATGATCTTAGCAGGTTGTAACTAAGATCCATTGCTGTTCTCACATATGTCTGAGGGGATTACACAGATGAGGTAACTTCAGCGAGAGAATGGCGTTCAGTTTATTCTGCTATCAGGTATGTGCAGTTATAATTTTTTCTAGAGATGGAAAACACTAGAAAATGCTGCTGATACCGGATTAATGTAAGTTAAGCCTGAATACAGTGATTTAATAACGACTGGTATCATGCTTACTCCCAGGGGTAATACCCTTATGATATTGCAATATAAAACGTTTGCTGGCATGTTTAATCGTTTTTATATATGCTTTGGTGATAAAACTTTATTGGGGCCTAGTTTTTTCCACATGGCTGTCTTAAATTTTGACTAGAAACCTGAGGCTTTCCACTGTTGTAGTATAAAAAGTTACAGTTGGTGCACTTAAAATTACAAACTGTGACATCCAGCTTCCCTCAAAGGCCCTCTGAATGCTATAGGACATCTCTAAAGGGCCCAAAGGCTTTCCAAAGTCGTTTATTGGGGAAGGTAGGGCCACAGCTTGCTGTGGCAGTTGGTTGTGACTGTTAAAAAAACGTCTATTTCGTGTTTTTGATCCGTTTTTTGAACTAAGGGGTTAATCATCCATTTGCAAGCTGGGTGCAATGCTCTGTTAGCCTATTATACACACTGTAAAAATTTTGTTTGATTTACTGCATTTTTTCACTATTTTTCAAATTCTGACAAAATTTGTTTCTCTTAAAGGCACAGTACCGTTTTTTATATTTGCTTGTTAACTTGATTTAAAGTGTTTTCCAAGCTTGCTAGTCTGTATAAACATGTCTGACATAGAAGAAACTCCTAGTTTATTATGTTTAAAAGCCATGGTGGAACCCCCTCTTAGAATGTGTACCAAATGTACTGATTTCATTTTATGCAATAAAGATCATTTTCTGTCTTTAAAAAAATTATCACCAGAGGAATCTGACGAGGGGGAAGTTATGCCGTCTAACTTTCCCCACGTGTCAGACCCTTTGACTCCCGCTTAAGGGACTCACGCTCAAATGGCGCCAAGTACATCTAGGGCGCCCATAGCGTTTACTTTACAAGACATGGCGGTAGTCATGGATAATACACTGTCAGCGGTATTAGCCAGACTACCTAAACTTAGAGGTAAGCGAGATAGCTCTGGGGTGAGACAAAATGCAGAGCATACTGACGCTTTAAGAACCATGTCTGATACTGCCTCACAATATGCAGAAGCTGAGGAAAGAGAGCTTCAGTCAGTGGGTAATGTTAATGACTCAGGAAAGATACCTGATTCTAATATTCCTGCATTTAAATTTAAGCTTGAACACCTCCGCGTGTTGCTTAGGGAGGTTTTAGCAGTTCTGAATGACTGTGATACCATTGCAGTGCCAGAGAAATTGTGTCGACTGGATAAATACTATGCAGTGCCGGTGTGTACTGATGTTTTTCCAAATACCTAAAAGGTTTACAGAAATTATTAATAAGGAATGGGATAGACCAGGTGTGCCGTTCTCTTCCCCTCCTATTTTTAGAAAAATGTTTCCAATAGACGCCACCACACGGGACTTATGGCAGACAGTCCCTAAGGTGGAGGAAGCAGTTTCTACTCTAATAAAGAGTTCTACTATCCCTGTCGAGGACAGTTGTGCTTTTTTTTTTTTTATAGATCCAATGGATAAAAAATTAGAGGTTACCTTAAGAAAATATTTATTCAACAAGGTTTTATCCTACAGCCCCTTGCATGCATTGCCCCTGTCACTGCTGCTGCGGCATACTGGTTTGAGTCTCTGGAAGAGGCTTTACAGGTAGCGACTCCATTGGATGACATACTTGGCAAACTTAGAGCACTTAAGATAGCCAATTCTTTTATTCTGATGCCATTGTTCATTTGACTAAACTAACGGCTAAGAATTCTGGTTTTGCTATACAGGCGCGCAGAGCGCTATGGCTTAGATCATGGTCAGCTGACGTGACTTCAAAATCTAAGCTACTTAACATTCCCTTCAAGGGGCAGACCATATTCGGGCCTGGTTTGAAGGAGATTATTGCTGATATCACTGGAGGAAAAGGTCATGCCCTTCCTCAGGACAGGTCCCAATTTAGGGCCAAACAGTCTAATTTTCGTGCTTTTCGAAACTTCAAGGCAGGTGCGGCATCAACTTCCTCTAATGCTAAACAAGAGGGAACTTTTGCTCAATCCAAGACGGTCTGGAGACCAATCCAGACCTGGAAAAAAGGTAAGCAGGCCAAAAAGCCTGCTGCTGCCTCTAAGACAGCATGAAGGAACGGCCCCCTATCCGGTAACGGATCTAGTAGGGGGCAGACTTTCACTCTTCGCCCAGGCGTGGGCAAGAGATGTTCAGGATCCCTGGGCGTTGGAAATTATATCCCAGGGATATCTCCTGGACTTCAAAGCTTCCCCCCCAAAAGGGAGATTTCACCTTTCACAATTATCTGCAAACCAGATAAAGAGAGAGGCATTCTTACACTGTGTACGAGACCTCCTAGTTATGGGAGTGATCCATCCAGTTCCAAAGGAGGAACAGGGACAGGGTTTTTACTCAAATCTGTTTGTGGTTCCCAAAAAAGAGGGAACCTTCAGACCAATTTTGGATCTAAAGATCTTAAACAAATTCCTCAAAGTTCCATCATTCAAGAGGGAAACTATTCGTACCATCCTACTAATGATCCAGGAGGGTCAATATATGACTACAGTGGATCTAAAGGATGCTTATCTTCACATTCCGATACACAAAGATCATCATCGGTTTCTCAGGTTTGCCTTTCTAGACAGGCATTACCAGTTTGTAGCTCTTCCCTTTGGATTAGCTACAGCCCCAAGAATCTTTACAAAGGTTCTAGGGTCGCTTCTGGCGGTCCTAAGGCCGCGGGGCATAGCAGTAGCCCCTTATTTAGACGACATCCTGATACAGGCGTCAAACTTCCAAATTGCCATGTCTAATACGGACGTAGTACTGGCATTTCTGAGGTCGCATGGGTGGAAAGTGAACGAGGAAAAGAGTTCTCTATCCCCACTCACAAGAGTTTCCTTTCTAGGGACTCTGATAGATTCTGTAGAAATGAAAATTTACCGGACGGAGTCCAGGTTATCAAAGCTTCTAAATTCCTGCCGGTTCTTCATTCCATTCCGCGCCCTTCGGTGGCTCAGTGTATGGAAGTAATCGGCTTAATGGTAGCGGCAATGGACATAGTGCCGTTTGCACACTTACATCTCAGACCTCTGCAACTATGCATGCTCAGTCAGTGGAACGGGGATTAAACAGATTTGTCCCCTCAACTGAATCTGGACCAAGAGACCAGGGATTCTCTTCTCTGGTGGCTATCTCGGGTCCATCTGTCCAAAGGTATGACCTTTCGCAGTTCAGATTGGACAATTGTAACAGATGCCAGCCTTCTAGGTTGGGGTGCAGTCTGGAATTCCCTGAAGGCTCAGGGATCGTGGACTCAAGAGGAGTCTCTCCTTCCAATAAATATTCTGGAACTAAGAGCGATATTCAATGCTCTTCAGGCTTGGCCTCAGTTAGCAACTCTGAGGTACATCAGATTTCAGTCGGACAACATCACGACTGTAGCTTACATCAACCATCAAGGGGGAACAAGAAGTTCCCTAGCGATGTTAGAAGTTTCAAAAATAATTCGCTGGGCAGAGATTCACTCTTGCCACCTATCAGCTATCCATATCCCAGGTGTAGAGAACTGGGAGGCGGATTTTCTAAGTCGTCAGACTTTTTATCCGGGAGAGTGGAAACTCCATCCGGAGGTTTTTGCACAACTGATTCATCGTTGGGGCAAACCAGAACTGGATCTCATGGTGTCTCGCCAGAACGCCAAGCTTCCATGTTACGGATCCAGGTCCAGGGATCCCAAGGCGACACTGATAGATGCTCTAGCAGCGCCCTGGTCTTTCAACCTGGCTTATGTGTTTCCACCGTTTCCTCTGCTCCCTCGACTGATTGCCAAGATCAAGCAGGAGAGAGCATCGGTGATTCTGATAGCACATGCGTGGCGATGCAGGACCTGGTATGCAGATCTAGTGGACATGTCATCCTTTCCACCATGGTCTCTGCCTCTGAGACAGGAACTTCTACTTCAGGGTCCTTTCAACCATCCAAATCTAATTTCTCTGAAGCTGACTGCCTGGAGATTGAACGCTTGATTTTATCAAAGCGTAGCTTCTCCGAGTCAGTTATTGATACCTTAATACAGGCACGAAAGCCTGTCACCAGGAAAATTTAACATAAGATATGGCGTAAATATCTTTATTGGTGTGAATCCAAGGGTCACTCATGGAGTAAGGTCAGGATTCCCAGGATATTATCTTTTCTCCAAGAAGGTTTGGAAAAAGGATTGTCAGCTAGTTCCTTAAAGGGACAGATTTCTGCTCTGTCTATTCTTTTGCACAAGCGTCTGGCAGATTTTCCAGACGTTCAGGCATTTTGTCAGGCTTTAGTTAGAATCAAGCCTGTGTTTAAACCTGTTGCTCCACCATGGAGCTTAAATTTGGTTCTTAAGGTTCTTCAAGGAGTTCTGTTTAAACCTCTTCATTCCATAGATATCAAACTTTTATCTTGGAAAGTTCTTTTTTTTTTGGTAGCTATTTCCTCGGCTCGTAGAGTCTCTGAGCTAACTGCCTTATAATGTGATTCTCCTTATCTGATTTTTCATACGGATAAGGTAGTCCTGCGTACCAAACCTGGGTTCTTACCTAAGGTGGTATCTAACAAGAATATCAATCAAGAGATTATTGTTCCATCCTTGTGTCCTAATCCTTCTTCGAAGAAGGAACGTCTATTACACAATGTGGACGTGGTCCGTGCTTTAAAGTTTTACTTACAAGCTACTAAAGATTTTCGTCCAACATCTGCTTTGTTTGTTGTCTACTCTGGACAGAGGAGAGGTCAAAAGGCTTCAGCAACCTCTCTTTCTTTTTGGCTAAGAAGCATAATCTGCTTAGCCTAAGAGACTGCTGGACAGCAGCCTCCTGAAAGGATTACAGCTCATTCCACTAGAGCTGTGGCTTCCACTTGGGCCTTTAAAAATGAGGCTTCTGTTGAACAGATTTGCAAGGCGGAGACTTGGTCTTCGCTTCATACTTTTTCAAAATTTTACAAATTTGATACTTTTGCTTCTTCGGAGGCTATATTTGGGAGAAAGGTTTTACAGTCAGTGGTTCCTTCCATTTAAGTACCTGCCTTGTCCCTCCCTTCATCCGTGTACTTTAGCTTTGGTATTGGTATCCCACAAGTAATGGATGATCCGTGGACTGGATACACCTTACAAGAGAAAACACAATTTATGCTTACCTGATAAATTTATTTCTCTTGTGGTGTATCCAGTCCACAGCCCGCCCTGTCATTTTAAGGCAGGTAATTTTTAAATTTAAACTACAGTAACCACTGCACCCTATGGTTCCTCCTTTCTCGGCTTGTTTTCGGTCGAATGACTGGCTATGACGGTTAGGGGAGGAGCTATATTACAGCTCTGCTGTGGGTGTCCTCTTGCAACTTCCTGTTGGGAATGAGAATATCCCACAAGTAATGGATGATCCGTGGACTGGATACACCACAAGAGAAATAAATTTATCATGTAAGCATAAATTGTGTTTTTCCACCTAAATGTTATTTTCCTTTTCTCATTGCTTTATGTAGTTTTATCCACCATGCAGACAAAAATGTATACACAAAAAGAGAGAAATGCTCAACCAGGGGACTAACAAAAACACAAAAGCTTTTTTTATTGGGTAATCAACACCTCAGGATAAGGATGCTTTTTGTTCATAATATTCCTATTTCTATGGCCTAAGAGCAAAGTACATGGAAAACAAAAAATCTACATCTTTGACTTGTGTGGTCTCAGAATGAGAGACATGGCAAATCCTAGATGTCTCAGAATGAGGCTTAGCAACCCCATATGTACATCTTAGCCTTGTATAGTCTTAGAACAAGAGACATGGCAAGCCCTAGATGTACGTCTTGGCCTTGTCTAGTCCCACAAAGAGAGACATGGCAAACCCTAGATGTACATATTAGTCTTGAGTGGTCTCAGAACGAGAGACATGGCAGCCCCTGATGTATGTCTTGGCCTTGCCTGATCTCAGAATAAGAGACATGGCAACTGCATATGTATGTCTTGGCCTTCAGGGGTCTCAGAATGAGATACATGGCAACCCCATATTTACGTCTTGGCCTTGTGTGGTCTCAGACTGAGCAAAATGGTAACCCTAGAGGAACATCTCAGCCTTGTGTCGTCTCAGAACCAGAGACATGGCAAATCCTAGATGTACATCTCACCCGTGTGTGTGGTCTCAGAACCAGAGACATGGCAACTCCTAGATTTACGTCTTAGCCTTGTGTGATCTCAGCATGGGAGATATGGCAATGCTAAATGTACGTCTCAGCTTGTGTGGTCTCAGTACGAGAGACATGGCAAACCCCAATTGTACGTCTCAGCCTTGGGTGGTCTGAGAACCAGAGACATGGTAAATCCTAGATGTACGTCTCAACCTTGTGTGGTCTCAGAACCAGAGGCATGGGAAATCCTAGATGTACGTCTCAGCCTTGTGTGATCCCAGCATGGTAAATATGGCAATGCTAGATGTACGTCTCGGCCGGTGTGGTCTCAGTACCAGAGACATGGCAAACCCCAATTGTACATCTCAGCCTTGGGTGGTCTCCGAATGAGAGATATAGCAAACCCTGGATGTACATCTTAATCTTGTGTAGTCTGAGAATGAGAAATATGGCAAACCCTGGATGTATGTCTCATCCTTGTATGATCTCAGCACAAGCGGCATGGCAACCCCAGATTTACGTTTTGGCTTTGTGTGTGAGGCGCAGCTATAAACCTCCAAGCATGTTGGGCAACAGGTTCATGTCTAGTTTATGGTCATCACTCTTAGAAAGACTAATCCCCAATGGTCATAATTAGTATGCAAAAAAGAGAGAATATATCAACCAGGAAATTTATGGGCAAAAATGACTTCTTCTGGGAGGGTGACCAACCATAGAGTAAGCTATTATGCGTTTGTTTGTTCCCTGAATGAGAGCTTCTTTCGTTTTTGTGTATGTGAAACAGTACATGCAGCTTGGAGGTATGCCAAGCCTGTCTCGTGCAATTAACTGTGTGTTTATGGTTTATCTCACGCGCAAATGGGAATTAAATGCAGTTTGGAGCAGCAAGCTTTATCTGTGCACTGTATAATAGTTGGATAGGAAAATAGGGGCTTCTAAACTTTGCTATACTTTTATACAACAAAAAGAAGCTCTAACAGATGGAACTAACTCATCATTTATTGAATTATTCTGTGTATAGTCGATGCTGAAATGCTAGGGACCTAAAGCTGTATTCGCGGCTTAATAAATGTGGCCTTATGTGTGTGTTTTTTTTTTTTTTAACTAGCTCCAAAACCCTTAGAAAGCAGCCAGGAATGATTGCCTTGTTGGTCCTCTGGATAATATCATGCCAGAATTTCTTTGAAAGATGCCCAGTATCTGGCATTAAAGGGACAGTCTGCTTGAAAAGTTTTATTGTTTTAATAAGATAGATAATCCCTTTTTCTCCAACATAGGTGTGTCCGGTCCACGGCGTCATCCTTACTTGTGGGATATTCTCCTCCCCAACAGGAAATGGCAAAGAGCCCAGCAAAGCTGGTCACATGATCCCTCCTAGGCTCCGCCTACCCCAGTCATTCTCTTTGCCGTTGCACAGGCAACATCTCCACGGAGATGGTTAAGAGTTTTTTGGTGTTTAAATGTAGTTTTTATTCTTCAATCAAGAGTTTGTTATTTTAAAATAGTGCTGGTATGTACTATTTACTCTGAAACAGAAAAGAGATGAAGATTTCTGTTTGTAAGAGGAAAATGATTTTAGCAACCGTTACTAAAATCGATGGCTGTTTCCACACAGGACTGTTGAGATGAATTAACTTCAGTTGGGGGAAACAGTGGGCAGACTTTTGCTGCTTGAGGTATGACACATTTCTAACAAGACTTGGTAATGCTGGAAGCTGTCATTTTCCCTATGGGAACCGGTAAGCCATTTTCTTAGTTTAGTATAAGAATAAAGGGCTTCACAAGGGCTTTAAAGACTGGTAGACATTTTTCTGGGCTAAAACGATTACTTTATAAGTATATTTAGTGGATTATAACTATAAATAGTTCTTTTAATCTTGGGGATGTATTAAAAAAACGTCAGGCACTGTATTGGACACCTTTTTCACTGGGGGCCTTTTCTAGTCATAGGCAGAGCCTCATTTTCGCGCCACTAATGCGCAGTTGTTTTTGGAAAGCAAGGCATGCAGATGCATGTGTGAGGTGCTAAGAACCACTGAAAAAGCTTATTGAAGGCGTCATTTGGTATCGTATTCCCCTCTGGGCTTGGTTGGGTCTCAGCAAAGCAGATACCAGGGACTGTATAGGGGTTAAATGTAAAAACGGCTCCGGTTCCGTTATTTTAAGAGTTAAACCTTTCAAATTTAGTGTGCAATACTTTTAAGGCTTTAAGACACTGTGGTGAAATTTTTTGAATTTTGAACAATTCCTTCATACTTTTTCACATATTCAGTAATAAAGTGTGTTCAGTTTAAAATTTAAAGTTTCTCAAGGTTATCTCCTGGAATTCAAGGAACTACCCCCAAGGGGGAGGTTCCACAGGTCTCAATTGTCTTCAAACCAAATAAAAAGACAGGCATTCTTACATTGTGTAGAAGACCTGTTAAGAATGGGAGTGATTCATCCTGTTCCATTAGGAGAACAAGGGATGGGGTTTTACTCCAATCTGTTCATAGTTCCCAAAAAAGAAGGAACATTCAGACCGATTTTAGATCTCAAGATTCTAAACAAATTTCTCAGGGTTCCATCGTTCAAAATGGAAACCATTTGAACAATTCTTCCTACCATCCAGGAAGGTCAATTCATGACCACGGTGAATTTAAAGGATGCGTATCTACATATTCCTATCCACAAGGAACATCATCGGTTCCTAAGGTTCGCCTTTCTGGACAAGCATTACCAGTTTGTGGCACTTCCATTCGGATTAGCCACTGCTGGAATGGGAAAGGCCCGGCATACCTTTTGTTCCTCCCCCTATATTTAAGAAATTATTTCCTATGGTCGACCCCAGAAAGGACTTATGGCAGACAGTCCCCAAGGTCGAGGGGGCGGTTTCTACTCTAAACAAACGCACTACTATACCTATAGAAGATAGTTGTGCTTTCAAAGATCCTATGGATAAAAAATTAGAGGGTTTGCTTAAAAAGATGTTTGTTCAACAAGGTTACCTTCTACAACCAATTTCATGCATTGTTCCTGTCACTACAGCAGCGTGTTTCTGGTTCGAAGAACTAGAAAAGTCGCTCAATAAAGAATCTTCGTATGAGGAGGTTATGGAGAGAGTTCAAGCACTTAAATTGGCTAACTCTTTTATCTTAGACGCCACTTTGCAATTAGCTAGATTAGCGGCGAAAAATTCAGGTTTTGCTATTGTGGCGCGCAGAGCGCTTTGGCTAAAGTCTTGGTCAGCGGATGTGTCCTCCAAGAACAAATTGCTTAACATCCCTTTCAAGGGTAAAACGCTGTTTGGCCCTGACTTGAAAGAGATTATTTCAGACATCACTGGGGGAAAGGGCCACGCCCTTCCTCAGGATAGGTCTTTTAAGGCTAAAAATAAGCCAAATTTTCGTCCCTTTCGCAGAAACGGACCAGCCTCAAATTCTACACCCTCTAAACAAGAGGGTAATAGTTCTCAAACCAAACCAGCCTGGAGACCGATGCAAGGCTGGAACAAGGGTAAGCAGGCCAAGAAGCCTGCCACTGCTACTAAAACAGCATGAAGTGTTGGCCCCCGATCCGGGACCGGATCTGGTGGGGGGCAGACTCTCTCTCTTTGCTCAGGCTTGGGCAAGAGATGTTCAGGATCCTTGGGCGCTAGAAATACAAAAGCAAAGGCTCATACGGACATTGTCCTAGCCTTTCTCAGATCTCACGGGTGGAAAGTGAACATAGAAAAAAGTTCTCTGTCCCCGTCAACAAGAGTTCCCTTCTTGGGAACAATAATAGACTCCTTAGAAATTAAGATTTTTCTGACAGAGGCCAGAAAATCAAAACTTCTAAGCTTTTGTCAAGTACTTCATTCTGTTCTTCTTCCTTCCATAGCGCAGTGCATGGAAGTAATAGGTTTGATGGTTGCGGCAATGGACATAGTTCCTTTTGCACGAATTCATCTAAGACCATTACAACTGTGCATGCTCAGACAGTGGAATGGGGATTATACAGACTTGTCTCCGACGATCCAAGTAGATCAAAGAACCAGAGATTCACTCCGTTGGTGGCTGAACCTGGACAACCTGTCACAGGGAATGAGCTTCCGCAGACCAGAGTGGGTCATTGTCACGACCGACGCCAGTCTGGTGGGCTGGGGCGCGGTCTGGGAACCCCTGAAAGCTCAGGGTCTATGGTCTCGGGAAGAATCTCTTCTCCCGATAAACATTCTGGAACTGAGAGCGATATTCAATGCTCTCAAAGCTTGGCCTCAACTAGCAAAGGCCAAATTCATAAGATTTCAATCAGACAACATGACGACTGTTGCATATATCAACCATCAGGGGGGAACAAGGAGTTCCCTGGCGATGGAGGAAGTGACCAAAATAATTCAATGGGCGGAGAATCACTCCTGCCACTTGTCTGCAATCCACATCCCAGGAGTGGAAAATTGGGAAGCGGATTTTCTGAGTCGTCAGACTTTCCATCCGGGGGAGTGGGAACTCCATCCGGAAATCTTTGCCCAAATAACTCAATTATGGGGCATTCCAGACATGGACCTGATGGCGTCTCGTCAGAACTTCAAGGTTCCTTGCTACGGGTCCAGATCCAGGGATCCCAAGGCGACTCTAGTAGATGCACTGATAGCGCCTTGGACCTTCAACCTAGCTTATGTATTCCCACCGTTTCCTCTCATTCCCAGGCTTGTAGCCAGGATCAATCAGGAGAGGGCTTCGGTGATCTTGATAGCTCCTGCGTGGCCACGCAGAACTTGGTATGCAGACCTGGTGAATATGTCATCGGCTCCACCATGGAAGCTACCTTTGAGACAGGACCTTCTTGTTCAAGGTCCATTCGAACATCCGAATCTGGCTTCACTCCAACTGACTGCTTGGAGATTGAACGCTTGATTTTATCAAAGCAACAAAAGAAAAGGGGGCGCCCTTGAGAGTATCTAATAAAAAAATGATAATATGTGATATATGAGGTAGCTCATATGTTACCAATAGGAATGTACCTTTCAGTATAAGTGATGATACACTGATTCAATAGTAACTTGTATATATATTGTGAATAGAGTAAATAGATATTAACCTATACAATTGATAATCACAATGTTAATAGGACAGTTGTATCTCACTCAAAGATAGTGATTATAGGGTTATAATGATCACTATATTGTCCTTTATAAGAATCTTGATAGTAGAATACCAGGGCAGCAATCTGTAGTGGTCCAGACCAGGATCCAATTAAGCAATCTAAAATATCAAACAGAGACAGATGCGCCACATGGCCCAATATTGTAGTTTCCAAATGTATGTAGATTTTACTATATAGTTGAACTCACATGTATTGAAGCACCTCACTTGGTGCAAATGACACAGTCTGGGATCTATAACAGTCACCCAGCAGACCGGCCTCTCGAGTTGTTCAGGATCTATTTAAAATAGAAAACACAAAAAAGCCTATATGGCCTAGTATTGTATGACTAGAGTGATTCCACACCAGATAGTAGTATAAGATTTTGAACTCACATTTGGTGAAGCATCCCCAATGATGCTATAGAGACAGGCTGGGATTAATTCAGTCACCCAACAGACTTAACTCGTGGCATACAGCATGCAATAGTCCTCTCGGTGGTCTTTAGGTCAGTTATATCCTCAGATAAAAAACAATTCATAGGCAGCAAGTGTTTTTAGTAAAAGTTAAAATCACTTTAATAAAATAATAATAGATTGCGACGCGTTTCTCAGTCTCAGACTGTTTCCTCAGGCATAATCTGCCATAATTATCATCCGTGTCCTAAAGCTTTGGTATTGGTTCCCACAAGTAAGGATGACGCCGTGGACCGGACACACCTATGTTGGAGAAAACAGAATTTATGCTTACCTGATAAATTACTTTCTCCAACGGTGTGTCCGGTCCACGGCCCGCCCTGGTTTTTTTAATCAGGTCTGATGAATTATTTTCTCTAACTACAGTCACCACGGTATCATATGATTTCTCCTATGCATATTCCTCCTTTACGTCGGTCGAATGACTGGGGTAGGCGGAGCCTAGGAGGGATCATGTGACCAGCTTTGCTGGGCTCTTTGCCATTTCCTGTTGGGGAAGAGAATATCCCACAAGTAAGGATGACGCCGTGGACCGGACACACCGTTGGAGAAAGAAATTTATCAGGTAAACATAAATTCTGTTTTTGTGAGGTACTTGGTGATAAAACTTATTGGGGCATGATTTTTCCACATGGCTAACGTTTATTTCTGCATAGAAACAGTTAATTGCAGCTCCACAAACAAAACTTGTCTGACACTGCCAACAAATAACCTCTCATCCCAGTCCCAGAAAGTCTCCAGCAGAAACAGGTCTTGCAAAAGTCAGTGCATGGAATCTTTGAGGAGGGAGTCTGGTTCTTCTAGGACGCTGCATGAAGAAGCTTTGAATCAGCAAGTACTGCAAAACGTCTCTGCTCAGGATCCAGGAAGAAGAGGGCCAGTGATCAGTGTTGCACACTTTTAAGTATATCCTCATTACCAATCCTTGGGAGCTAGTCTGTTACCAGTTCCTGCTGGTGCTGGAGATCAGCACTAAAAAGACACAGCGGCTCAGACTTTGACGATTACCACAGCGAGAGAGTGCACCGGAGAGAGCTAGCTGGCTTGCTCTGATAGCCAGTCTGCGCCTACCAGCACATTGGTGTGCTAAGTCAAAGTGTGAGTACCCTGGGCATAGTATACTTGTACAGGGGGGTTTATATCACACTGGATACACACATTTGTCGCTTCTGTTTCCCCTCCAAACCCTATAGATCTGCCTCCGGTCACTTAGGAACTAAGAGGGCATTCACAGGAGGACAGTACAGCACCATCGGCAGCAACTGGTGTTGCTTATATCATTTGGACATTATATATATGGACATTACACATTCTTTTGGGACAGAATATTAATTGTTGCATCGTCTGTATGGTGAGAGTCCATGATCCGTTCATAACCATTCGTATACATTGCTTGTCATTGTCTACATTATTAACTATTTTTTGTTTTGTATTACTTAGTTGTCATAGCGCCCTCTTGTGTGTCTATCACACGTATATTTTTATTCTTTTTATCCATTTTATTGGTATTGAGAGGTGCAGCTGGTCTTTCATCCATTCATTTATGTTAGATTCATGTTAGATTCACTGATTATTTTAGCGCCCTCTAGTGTCTAAGGCTACAGTTGTTTATCATGTGACCAGCTTTGCTGGGCTCTTTGCCATTTCCTGTTGGGGAGGAGAATATCCCACAAGTAAGGATGACGCCGTGGACCGGACACACCGTTGGAGAAAGTAATTTATCAGGTAAGCATAAATTCTGTTATTACCTATTCCCCAGTTTTGCATAACCAACACTGTTCTATTAATACACTTTTTACCTCTGTGATTACCTTGTATCTAAGCCACTGCAGACTGCTCCTTTTATCTCAGTGCTATTTACAAACTTGCATTTTAGCCAATTAGTGCTGATTCATGCATGACGCCACAGGAGTGAGCACAATGTCATTTATATGGTGCATGTTAACTAGCACTGTCTAGCTGTGAAATGCTAATATAATGCACTGATATAAAAGGCGACCTTCAAGGCTTAGAAGTCAGCCTATGAGCCTAACAAAGAATATTAAGAGAGCAAATCAAATTTGATGCTAAAAGTAAATTTTAAAAAAAGAAAGTTGTTTAAAATTGTATGCGCTATCTGATTTATGAAAGTTTGTTTCACTAGACTGCCCCTTTTTATATATACATTTTGCAAAAAATGTGAAGCAAACAGAATTATTTATATTGCCACTAGACTGCCCCTTTGATGTGTCCGTTCTAATATTGGTGAAATTATCCTACATTTGAATTGCATGTAGTTAGTATATTGTGTGTTCACCACAGGGCTTCAGGAGACAATAAACCCATTATGATCTATTGTGTATATAAGTAGCTGTCATTTCCTAGAAGAATGTTTAATATTTACTGTGTATCTGTTTGTTCTACTGATTTGATAGCCTTTTTTTCTGACTGTTGGGGTCGTAGCATTTGTTTGCTTATCATTAACCCATCCTGCCTCAGAAGTTTACCTTCTGCAGAGGAAGGATGTTGATATCTTTATATTGCAAACTTTATGCAGTTCCTGGCATTTGTCATGTACTTGTGTAAGATAATTAAACACATTTTTAAACTTATTTTAATTTTGTAATATATAGTAATATGTTTTTTATTTATTTACCAGGGAACAAAATAACATACAGAGCTTTACGTTATGTTAAATTGTGCATTACGAGTGCCACTTCAGATTTTAGGTTCTCTAGGGCAGGGTTCTTCAAACCACGGGCTGGGACTGATTACTGGGTCGCAACACCATGTTTACTGGGTCATGACTTGTGTGTGTGTGTTGTAGGAGTGTGTGTACGTGTTATATTGAGAGTGTATGAGGTGTGTATGTGTTATGTTGAGAGTGTATGGGGTGTGTTGTGTATGAGAATGTGTGGGGTGTGCGTTTTATGAGAATGTGTGGGGTGTGTGTTTTATGAGAATGTGTGGTGTGTGTGTTTTATGAGAATGTGTGGTGTGTGTGTTTTATGAGAATGTGTGGTGTGTGTGTTGTATGAGAGTCTGTGTGGTGTGTGTGTTGTATGAGAGTCTGTGTGGTGTGTGTGTGTGTGTTGTATGAGAGTGTGTTTTTATTGCTTTTACAAAACTTTCAAGTTTGACTACAATCTGGAATAAAAGGTGGAGACAGAAAAAAGAGAGTGCCTAATGGTGTGATATCGTACTGATAAAGTGAAAAACTCAGAGGGAACAGCAAACGATGAAAAGGTACTCACAAAAGATTTGTCACTAACAATTAGTGCATACAAGCAGGCTGACCTTTTACAGCAGTCAGTACGCTGGGGGATAGATCCTGCCTGTTGTCCGCCGAAAGCGAAGGCGGGCTGGTCCTGGTAGCCGCAATGGGGGAAATCCCTCTGCACACAGCGTATGCGGATCAGTTCAGCGTGTGTGAAACAGATGATCAGCTTCACAGGTGATTCCAGAGAGCTGCACACTGACGTTACACAGTGCCTACAAAGACGATCCGTGAGGTCTCGATAAGACCAGTGTTAGAAAGAGGCTAACGGTTGTTTGGACGTAGTAACTGTATAAAAATACAGCAAAATCAGATGTATTGTAAAAAAGTGGAATTTATTTAGAGCAATACAACGCGTTTCTCAGCCGTTATGCTCTTTGAATCAGGTAATATAACAGGTTAGGCCTTCATTTGGACTTTAAAAAAACCCTAGTGGAACATGATAGGTCGGGGAATCTGCCAATAAAAACTAACAATACACCTGATACAAAGTATAAAGGTAAAAGCAATGCACGTATCTGCCACAATAAAAAATGTAAAATCAATGGATCTACACAATTCTAGTAAAAAACAGGAGAAGCATACCATAAGTAAAACATGTTGACAACGTAGAAATCTTACAGTATAAAATCAATAACAATCATACAATATAGAACTAAACCTGGGAATATGTGTAGTGGCAACTTATCACAAATAATATAAAACGATACTAAGGAAATAACAAATGCAAAATGTGTTATCTATAGATAGCTCAATCAATGTTCGGTTTGAATGTCTATAAAAAACTGTAATCATATTAATAATAAAAAGCGCTCAAAATGGCTCTGGTTTAAATAATATAAATAGTATATTGGTAAGGGTACTGGACCTAATACTAATGTATACTGGTAAGAAAAATCTGAAATTATGATACTAAAAACCTAAATACAGAGCAATAAGATATGCATGGAGAGTGAATAACTGAAACTAAGGGTGAAAGAAAATAGCACCAGATGAAAGCGCCGCTAAACGTAAAAAGTGGACAATGCATATATTGCTTGTGATATAAATGTGTGATTGCCAATGATCTTAGAGTATAGTGGGAATGATAACATAATAAGATCTAGGCAGATAAAAGGGATATTGGGGAAAGCAACATAAGGTGACCTAAAACTGAACTAATAATATACGAGCAGGCGAACAAAAATGCTATAATGCAAAGAAAAATTATTTGGTAAAACTATAAAACAAAAAAAATGAAAAGACGAAAAAACAGAAGGAGCTACTTGGTAAAGTATATTAACGTGGTGGACAAGAAATATTTACATGATAATATACAGGACCTCAAAGCTAAAAGGCGTAAGAAATGATTGGGTATCTTGGGAAAAGCATAAGGTGTCTAAACACCTAAGTCAATCTCTATGGTGTATTCGATAAAATACACAGATAAAAT
This sequence comes from Bombina bombina, assembly GCF_027579735.1. Classification (NCBI taxonomy): domain Eukaryota; kingdom Metazoa; phylum Chordata; class Amphibia; order Anura; family Bombinatoridae; genus Bombina; species Bombina bombina. Next base: position 273,136,797 of record NC_069505.1, read on the forward strand.
AAAATAAAAATACTGATCTGAGAACTGTGAAAAAAGGAGGGTTGGAAAATTACTATATGGGTAAAAAAATGTGTGTGTGTGTGTATATATATATATATATATATATATTTTGTGAAAACCGAGGAATAAAAGTGTATATTGATAGAATACATGATAATAATATCAAGTACAGGCCAATATCAGAAAAAAATATATATTTTAAAAAAATATATATAATGAAAATATCATAAAGAACTTTATTTCTTGCACTTATTGCTTATTATATTGTTTTTTCAGTTTTTTTTAATTCTTATAGCACATTTGTTGTTTCACCATATTTCTCCAACATAGGTGTGTCCGGTCCACGGCGTCATCCTTACTTGTGGGATATTCTCCTCCCCAACAGGAAATGGCAAAGAGCCCAGCAAAGCTGGCCATATAGTCCCTCCTAGGCTCCGCCTACCCTAGTCATTCTCTTTGCCGTTGCACAGGCAACATCTCCACGGAGATGGCTTAGAGTTTTTTGGTGTTTAAATGTAGTTTTTGTTCTTCAATCAAGAGTTTGTTATTTTAAAATAGTGCTGGTATGTACTATTTACTCTGAAACAGAAAAGAGATGAAGATTTCTGTTTGTAAGAGGAAAATGATTTTAGCAACCGTTACTAAAATCGATGGCTGTTTCCACACAGGACTGTTGAGAGGAATTAACTTCAGTTGGGGGAAACAGTGAGCAGACTTTTGCTGCTTGAGGTATGACACATTTCTAACAAGACTCGGTAATGCTGGAAGCTGTCATTTTCCCTATGGGAACCGGTAAGCCATTTTCTTAGTTTAAGTAAAAGAATAAAGGGCTTCATTAGGGTTTAAAAAACTGATAGACATTTTTCTGGGCTAAAACGATTACTTTACTAAGTATATTTGGCAGATTATTACTTTTAATAGTTGTTAAATCTTGGGGATTGTTTTAATAAAAACGGCAGGCACTGTATTGGACACCTTTTTCACTGGGGGCCTTTTCTAGTCATAGACAGAGCCTCATTTTCGCGCCTCTAATGCGCAGTTGTTTTTGGAAAGCATGGCATGCAGATGCATGTGTGAGGAGCTAAGAACCACTGAAAAAGCTTATAGAAGGCATCATTTGGTATCGTATTCCCCTCTGGGCTTGGTTGGGTCTCAGCAAAGCAGATACCTGGGACTGTATAGGGGTTAAATGTAAAAACGGCTCCGGTTCCGTTATTTTAAGGGTTAAAGCTTTCAAATTTGGTGTGCAATACTTTTAAGGCTTTAAGTTACTGTGGTGAAATTTTGGTGAATTTTGAACAATTCCTTCATACTTTTTCACATATTCAGTAATAAAGTGTGTTCAGTTTAAAATTTAAAGGGACAGTAACGGTTTTATTGTAAAACGTTTTTTGTGCTTTGTTGACAAGTTTAAGCCTGTTTAACATGTCTGAACCATCAGATAACGATGTTCTATATGTATGAAAGCCAATGTGTCTCCCCATTTAAATATATGTGATATATTTGTGTCATAATGTCCAAACAAAGTAGGGATAATAATGCCATAGATATGATATTGCCCAAGATGATTCCTCTAATGAGGGGAGTAAGCATGGTACTGCATCATCCCCTTCTGTGTCTACACCAGTTTTGCCCTCACAAGAGGCCCCTAGTACATCTAGTGCGCCAATATTTATTACCATACAACAATTAATGGCTGTAATGGATAATTCTATTGCATGCATTTTTTCCAAAATGCCTACTTATCAGAGAAAGCGTGATTGCTCTGTTTTTAACACTGAAGAGCAAAAGGACGCTGATGATATCTGTTCTGACATACCCTCACACCTATCTGAAGGGTCCAGGAGGGAGGTTTTGTCTGAGGGAGAAATTTCAGATTCAGGGAAAATTTCTCAACAAGCAGAACCTGATATTGTAACTTTTAAATTTAAATTACAACATCTCCACGCACTTCTTAAGGAGGTATTATCTACTCTGGATGATTGTGACAATTTGGTCATTCCAGAGAAATTAGGTAAGATGGACTAGTTCCTAGAGGTTCCGGTGCCCCCCGATGTTTTTCCTATACCCAAGCGGGTGGCGGACATAGTAAATAAGGAGTGGGAAAGGCCCGGCATACCTTTTGTCCTCCCCCTATATTTAAGAAATTATTTCCTATAGTCGACCCCAGAAAGGACTTATAGCATACAGTCCCCAAGGTCGAGGGGGCGGTTTCTACTCTAAACAAACGCACTTCTATTCCTATAGAAGATAGTTGTGCTTTCAAGATCCTATGGATTAAAGGTTAGAGGGTTTGCTTAAAAAGATGTTTGTTCAGCAAGGTTACCTTCTACAACCAATTTCATGCATTGTTCCTGTCACTACAGCTGCGTGTTTCTGGTTCGAAGAACTAGAAAAGTCGTTCAATAAAGAATCTTCGTACGAGGAGGTTTTGGACAGAGTTCAAGCTCTTAAATTGGCTAACTCTTTTATTTTAGATGCCGCTTTGCAATTAGCTACATTAGCGGCGAATAATTCAGGGTCTGCTATCGTGGCGCGCAGAGCGCTTTTGCTTAACATCCCTTTCAAGGGTAAAACACTGTTTGGCCCTGACTTGAAAGAGATTATTTCAGACATCACTGGGGGAAAGGGCCACGCCCTTCCTCTGGATAGGTCTTTTAAGGCTAAAAATAAGCCAAATTTTCGTCCCTTTCGCAGAAACGGACCAGCCTCAAATTCTACACTCTCTAAGCAAGAGGGTAATACTTCTCAAACCAAGCCAGCCTGGAGGCCGATGCAAGGCTGGAACAAGGGTAAGCAGGCCAAGTCACCTGCCACTGCTACCAAAACAGCATGAAGTGTTGGCCCCCGATCTGGGAAGGATCTGGTGGGGGGCAGACTTTCTCTCTTTGCTCAGGCTGGGGCAAGAGATGTTCAGGATCCTTGGGCGCTAGAAATAGTTTCTCAAGGTTATCTCCTGGAATTCAGGGAACTACCCTCAAGGGGAAGGTTCCACGGGTCTCAATTATCTTCGAACAGGCATTCTTACACTGTGTAGAAGACCTGTTAAGCATGGGAGTGATTCATCCTGTTCCATTAGGAGAACAAGGGATGGGTTTTTACTCCAACCTGTTCATAATTCCCAAGAAAGAGGGAACATTCAGACCTATTTTAGATCTCAAGATTCTAAACAAGTTTCTAAGGGTTTCATCGTTCAAAATGGAAACCATTCGAACGATCCTTCCTACCATCCAGGAAGGTCAATTCATGACCACGGTGGACTTAAAGGATGCGTACCTACGTATTCCTATCCACAAGGAACATTTTCGGTTCCTAAGGTTCGCCTTTCTGGACAAGGGTACTAGGGTCCCTTCTAGCGGTGCTAAGACCAAGGGGCATTGCAGTAGTACCTTACTTGGACGACATCCTGATTCAAGTGTCGTCTCTGTCAAAAGCAAGGGCTCATACGGACATTGTCCTAGCCTTTCTCAGATCTCCAAGGTGGAAAGTGAACATAGAAAAAAGTTTTCTGTCCCCGTCAACAAGAGTTCCCTTCTTGGGAACAATAATAGTTTCCTTAGAAATGAAGGTTTTTCTGACAGAGGCCAGAAAATCAAAACTTCTAAGCTCTTGTCAGGTACTTCATTCTGTTCTTCTTCCTTCCATAGCGCAGTGCATGGAAGTAATAGGTTTGATGGTTGCGGCAATGGACATAGTTCCTTTTGCACGAATTCATCTAAGACCATTACACCTGTGCATGCTCAGACAGTGGAACGGGGATTATACAGACTTGTCTCCGACGATACAAGTAGATCAAATAACCAGAGATTCACTCCGTTGGTGGCTGACCCTGGACAACCTGTCACAGGGAATGAGCTTCCGCAGACCAGAGTGGGTCATTGTCATGACCGACACCAGTCTGGTGGGCTGGGGCGCGGTCTGGGAACCCCTGAAAGCTCAGGGTCTATGGTTTTGGGAAGACTCTCTTCTCCCGATAAACATAATGGAACTGAGAGCGATATTCAATGCTCTCAAGGCTTGGCCTCGACTAGCAAAGGCCAAATTCATAAGGTTTCAATCAGACATCATGACGACTGTTACATATATCAACCATCAGGGGGTAACAAGGAGTTCCCTGGCGATGGAGGAGCATCCGGGGGAGTGGGAACTCCATCTGGAAATCTTTGCCCAAATAACTCAATTATGGGGCATTCCAGACATGGTTCTGATGGCCTCTCGTCAGAACTTCATGGTCCCTTGTTACGGGTCCAAATCCAGGGATCCCAAGGCGACTCTATTGGATACAATAGTAGCACCTTGGATCTTCAACCTAGCTTATGTATTCCCACCGTTTCCTCTCATTCCCAGGCTGGTAGCCAGGATCAATCTGGAGAGGGCTTCGGTGATCTTGATAGTTCCTGTGTGGCCACGCAGGACTTGGTATGCAGACCTGGTGAATGTGTCATCGGCTACACCATGGAAGCTACCTTTGAGTCAGGACCTTCTTATTCAGGGTCCATTCGAACATCCGAATCTGGTTTTCCTCCAACTGACTGCTTGGAGTTTGAACGCTTGATTTTATCAAAGCGTGGGTTTTCAGATTCTGTAATAGATACTCTTATTCAGGCTAGAAAGCCTGTAACTAGAAAAATTTACCATAATATATGGAAAAAATATATCTGTTGGTGTGAATCTAAAGGATTCCCATGGAACAAGATAAAAATTCCTAAGATTCTTTCTTTTCTACAAGAAGGTTTGGAGAAAGGATTTTCTGCGAGTTCTCTGAAGGGACAGATCTCTGCTTTATCTGTTTTACTTCACAAAAGGCTGGCAGCTGTGCCAGACGTTTAAGCGTTTGTTCAGGCTCTGGTTAGTATCAAGCCTGTTTACAGACCTTTGACTCCTCCCTGGAGTCTTAATCTAGTTCTTTCAGTTCTTCAAGGGGTTCCGTTTGAACCCTTACATTCCGTAGATATTAAGTTATTATCTTGGAAAGTTTTGTTTTAGGTTGCAATTTCTTCCGCTAGAAGAGTTTCTGAGTTATCAGCTCTGCAGTGTTCTCCGCCCTATCTGGTCCATGCAGATAAGGTGGTTTTACGTACTGAGCCTGGTTTTCTTCCGAAGGTTGTTTCCAACAAAAATATTAACCAGGAGATAGTTGTACCTTCTTTGTGTCCGAATCCAGTTTCATAGAAGGAACGTTTGTTACACAATTTGGACGTTGTCCGTGCTCTAAAATTCTATTTAGAGGCTACTGAAGATTTTAGACAAACATCTTCTTTGTTTGTTGTTTATTCTGGTTAAAGGAGAGGTAAAAAAGCAACTTCTACCTCTCTTTCCTTTTGGTTTAAAAGCATCATCAGATTGGCTTTTGAGACTGCCGGACGGCAGCCTCCTGAAAGTATCACAGCTCACTCCACTAGGGCTGTGGCTTCCACATGGGCCTTCAAGAATGAGGTTCCTGTTGACCAAATTTTTTAAATTATATACTTTTGCTTCTTCGGAGGCTATTTTTGGGAGAAAGGTTTTGCAAGCCGTGGTGCCTTCCGTTTGGGTGACCTGATTTGCTCCCTCCCTTCATCCGTGTCCTAAAGCTTTGGTATTGGTTCCCACAAGTAAGGATGACGCCGTGGACCGGACACACCTATGTTGGAGAAAACAGAATTTATGCTTACCTGATAAATTACTTTCTCCAACGGTGTGTCCGGTCCACGGCCCGCCCTGGTTTTTTAATCAGGTCTGATGAATTATTTTCTCTAACTACAGTCACCACGTTACCATATGGTTTCTCCTATATATATTTCCTCCTGTCCGTCGGTCGAATGACTGGGGTAGGCGGAGCCTAGGAGGGACTATATGGCCAGCTTTGCTGGGCTCTTTGCCATTTCCTGTTGGGGAGGAGAATATCCCACAAGTAAGGATGACGCCGTGGACCGGACACACCGTTGGAGAAAGTAATTTATCAGGTAAGCATAAATTCTGTTTTTCAAGCACACCCTATTGCATGCTTGTTTGCATACTCTTTCTAAACACTTTACAATCTGGAATAAAGTTTGCACACATTTTAATCACTTTGCCAAAAATTGCAGCTATCATGTATACAGGGAGTGCAGAATTATTAGGCAAGTTGTATTTTTGAGGATTAATTTTATTATTGAACAACAACCATGTTCTCAATGAACCCAAAAAACTCATTAATATCAAAGCTGAATAGTTTTGGAAGTAGTTTTTAGTTTGTTTTTAGTTATAGCTATTTTAGGGGGATATCTGTGTGTGCAGGTGACTATTACTGTGCATAATTATTAGGCAACTTAACAAAAACCAAATATATACCAATTTCAATTATTTATTTTTACCAGTGAAACCAATATTACATCTCAACATTCACAAATATACATTTCTGATATTCAAAAACAAAACAAAAACAAATCAGTGACCAATATAGCCACCTTTCTTTGCAAGGACACTCAAAAGCCTGCCATCCATGGATTCTGTCAGTGTTTTGATCTGTTCACCATCAACATTGCGTGCAGCAGCAACCACAGCCTCCCAGACACTGTTCAGAGAGGTGTACTGTTTTCCCTCTTTGTAAATCTCACATTTGATGATGGACCACAGGTTCTCAATGGGGTTCAGATCAGGTGAACAAGGAGGCCATGTCATTAGATTTTCTTCTTTTATACCCTTTCTTGCCAGCCACGCTGTGGAGTACTTGGATGCGTGTGATGGAGCATTGTCCTGCATGAAAATCATGTTTTTCTTGAAGGATGCAGACTTCTTCCTGTACCACTGCTTGAAGAAGGTGTCTTCCAGAAACTGGCAGTAGGACTGGGAGTTGAGCTTGACTCC